>NC_056725.1:67472495-67653005 GCF_019279795.1 Protopterus annectens
CTTGTAACTTTCTCATTGACAACACTTCCCTGAAAATTGATCTAGTAGTTAAGAGCCTGGTAACCTATGTAGACAATGCACTGTTCCTTGATCACCATGTATCCGCTGTTGAAGAACGTGCTTTCTCATTGCACTGATTATTACTAATGGTACTGCACCAAGGTCCAAGGATGTGATCATTCTACTATATTCCACAGTCATTAGGCTGATCATTGAGTATATTGCCTCCTTTAGTATGCACCAGTTCCAACATCTGACACAACTTGAATGCTCACAGTACTTTCTTACTAAGAAATTCAAGGGCCTAAATCATAAAAAAACTATGTGGACCTTCTCAAAGCCTTGCCCCTCTTCTCTGTGTCATACAGACTACTGACAGGACATTTCTGCCTCATGTACAGAGCCTCAAGAGACCCTATCCTCTCTGATCTACTGCACATTTACAAGTCCAATGGGAGCATAAACATCTGCTCAACAGATCTAAATCTCTTTTGTAACATAAATAGATAATTTAGGAGGGATAGATGTATATCACAGAGAATACCACTTCTTTGGAATTTTCCTTCACTCCACATAAAGCACATTATTTCTTTTACACAATTCAGATGTAATCTGGATGTATGGATGAGTAACGACAAACTCACTCCTTTTTTAGCATCCTTGTCCATTATGGATAGGGGTAACATGTAAATGTTCAGCTCATCTCTGGGTTATTTATACCTAAAATATAAGGGCCAAAAACTTCATGGAAATGTATTGTTAAGCTTCTACAGGTCCTCATGCCTAGTAGTAGTTACCTGTGAACCTTATAAATCTGTGAACTAAACAAAATTTCAGTCTCAAAGCACTTAACCTATATGACAGCAAGAACATTCTCACCAAAGCAAAAGGGACTGGTTGTGAAGGCCTCAACTTCATGCACCCAAATCCTCTCAATTCTGTAAAATTTTCTTTACCAGTTCCACTTAATCTACTCACTAATGGAAGTACTAGAGGAGGAAATTATTATCTATTTCTCAGAACATCCAGGAAGACCTAAATAATGGTAATGTTGCCTCTGCCTTTTTTCTTACTTTTGAAAAGTTTTCAGTACAGTAAGTTATTATTTCTTAATGCCATATCTAACCAAAGTTTGATTTAATGACAGCATCACTATTCAGTCCTATAGTTATCTCCCCCAACTGAATGTACAAATAAAATGATTAAGTCTGGCCTCTGATAAGGGAGTTATTCAAGACTCTCTTATTTATTTAATTTTTTTAATTAAGAATCTCCCATCTCAGGGTTCAGAGCTAACTGTTGTATAGTATGCTGATTGCACTGTTATCCTATATATATATATACATACATATATATATATATATATATATATATATATATATATATATAAATCACTTGTTCTTCACACAGTCAAAAGTTCAGAATGCTGTTACTAAGCTTGAACAATTGTTCATTGACTCTCATGGCCAGAAACAAAGCTAAATCAATCCTGTTCTCCAGTAACTACTATTACAATGCCCTTTCTCCAGAGAATGTCATCAAAATTAATATGTGCCTCCACTGAATAAGTGGTCTTAAATAATTTTGTGTGACTCATGATTACCTCTTATTAATGGGCTTGCAGATAGTATCTACAAAAAATGTGCAACCAAATATTTTGACACTTTACGCTGCAGTAGCAGAAATGATACTGCCTTCCCTAAACTGTAACATGGTTTCCTCATCCTTACAGAATTCTCTTCTTCCAACAGTTGCAAAATGGAACAAGTATACAAGAATCATACCAGATCTGCTCCTCTGGCTTTAACCAGAACTTAAACAGAAAACTAAACTGGTTAGCACTTACCCAGAAGTTACGTTTTGCTCTGTGCCACTGTTTATGTCCTACCTAACCATCATATGCACACTCTTTCCTAATCTTTTACTGTCCAGGAAGATACCTGCACTCCTGTGGAACTCAACTCATCAAGGTAATTGAAGTCACAACTTGTTTAGAGACGTTGCTTTCCCAAACCCAGCTACTAATCCCTGGAACAAAATTTCTCTGTAATAATACAAACATTAAGAACCACACTGGATTCTGGTGCACTACACACCCATTATTAAATGACTACTACAAAGATACACACAACAGATACTTCTCCCTCTGTGTAATTTCTTATGCCATCTGGGGATGTGGAACTATGCCCTGCAGTAACTGCCTAACACCTTCAGTTGAGTCAGCTATTGCTTGTTTCACTACATGAGACATATTTTATGTATAAGAATTTGTTTACAGCTTGCTTGATGGACTGTTAGGAAATAAGTATTTCTGCAAAGAAATACGGTCTCATGCAATTATTCCCTTTCTTCTGAAGCTTGAATACAAGCTTCACCTTGCCTTACGTGTTCTCTCCTTTACTCTGCTCCACTTATACTAATAATTGGGTCTTTAAATAATATACCTGTTATACAATACTATTTCTGTACTGATGCTCGTTCGTAGAAAGATGCCACAAATATGCAAAATTTAACACTAAGACTTTAGTATGCAATAATGTAGGATTTATTCACAACAGGTGGGGAGTTGCTCATGAGGGTGAAGCCTGAGGGATCAAACAAAGTTAGTCATGGGTAAATCCTGCATTACCCAGAGCTTTGCATAAGTTGTTGCTACTATACAATGGCATTGTTTTAAAATAGAGATTTTTGCTGTCTTAAGTGATTCCCATTATATGAATGCACTTTTTACTCCTTCACCTCTTGTTGCTGCATTGAATGGCTGCTGATGGCTTCCTAATACTACTCGTGCACAGGTCATGTACATGACAGTGCTTGCACACTGCATTAAAAGTGCACTGGCTGCCATGTTTTTAGGGAGTAAGCAATGCGCACATGTCCTACTGTTTACTTTATGACTTGCAGACTCTTGACGTCTTGAGATGATTTTAATTAAGATTTATTCATTTTAAAATGCTTTTTGAAAGCATTTTCCAGTGAAAGTGGTTTGTGTATATGGGACAGAGAGAGATAGAAAGTGGAAATTGTTCTTTTATTTGGGTGAATGAGTTTTGTTTTCCTCTTAGAGGCATGGAAAATACAGTGACAGTAGTATGTATTTTCAATAGCTACAGACACAGGGATTTCTATGTTTTTCTTTTGTATTTTGACCACACTTCCTCCCACTGCTAATGCTGATAGGAATGTTGATTGCTTTATTCAATCAGTATGCATCTCTTTGAATGTTTATTAGGTTTCATGTGTAAATTAGATTAGTGCACATTTATACATATGTGTAGTCTCTTTTCTATTTATCCTCTTCCAAATACAACTCAACTATCTCTTAAAATATTGAAGGTTTTTCTGTTCTCTTTATTGTTATTGGTCTTAATCGCAGAAACAATATTTAGATAATTTTATTTTTATTCCATCTCTGTTATGTCTTGAGCACATGCAGATTGTATTGTACTGTTTCTTCTCAGATGATATAACTACCAAATTCTTCTGCATTCGTTTTTAATTATTCTCTTTAATTTTTTTTTATTCTTTGCATTCATTTGTATTCCATTTCAACATTTTCTGTTTTGGGAGCCTGATTCCTTCAGTCTTTCCATTTCAAGCATTTACTGTTTTGTCTTTTTGCGTGTTCTTTTATGTCTTACAAGTTGTATTATTTTTTTCCTTTTTCTCTCTCAGAACATTTTCTCACCTATCTTATCTACCTGAACTGCTCCAGTCTATCTGCTAGCCCCAGGTTTAACACATCTTTTAATTTTACTCATTTTAGTTCCTTTAGCTGCTAAATTCAAAGTAACATTTGGGAAACTCATAGAAATATACTTGTTGAAATTTAATTAGTACTCAGATATAGTATCATTTTAGTGCACCACATATATAGTCAGTTTTAGGCACCAGAAAAGTTTGTGGATGCTGGGGACCCCCTGGTCCTGGAGGGCACACAACCACAGCAAGCTGCTTTATTTTATTTTGTTATGTTTTTCAAACCAACAAAAGCCAGAACAGCAATCTTGTGTACTTAGTAAATTGGGTAGATAATAACTGCTGTAACACTGAAGTAGTGTCCTTGATTCATTTACACCTTGCTGATGAACATTCTCTCCACTAAAACTAACTTCATAGTTGAAAGTAAAAACAAAGCAGTCCTGGACTAAGTGCCTCTCAGAAACAATACGAAAGTGCAGAAAATACAAAAGAGGCAGCACCACAGCAGATGTCAATATATGTACGTAGATTTAATAAATCCGCAGATGTCAATATATGTACGTAGATTTAATAACTCCGCAGATGTCAATATATGTACGTAGATTTAATAAATCCGCAGATGTCAATATATGTACGTAGATTTAATAAATCCGCAGATGTCAATATATGTACGTAGATTTAATAAATCCGCAGATGTCAATATATGTACGTAGATTTAATAAATCCGCAGATGTCAATATATGTACGTAGATTTAATAAATCCGCAGATGTCAATATATGTACGTAGATTTAATAAATCCGCAGATGTCAATATATGTACGTAGATTTAATAAATCCGCAGATGTCAATATATGTACGTAGATTTAATAAATCCGCAGATGTCAATATATGTACGCAGATTTAATAAATCCGCAGATGTCAATATATGTACGTAGATTTAATAAATCCGCAGATGTCAATATATGTACGTAGATTTAATAAATCCGCAGATGTCAATATATGTACGTAGATTTAATAAATCCGCAGATGTCAATATATGTACGTAGATTTATTAAATCCAACAGAGCAAAACAGTGAGCGCTTTCATGTTATAAAAACGTTTCATCAAACTTTCATGCACATACATTCTCCATTTAATTTAAATAGCAGCCTCATTTCATCAACATCCAATCACTTAATAAAATGAATTATGACATCACACACATCAAATAACTCTGTATAATCATAAAAAAATACCTAAATTCTATGCAATTCAATTACATTGTGTGTAAAAAACATTTATATGCAAACATATTTTGTAATAATTTAATTGCATTTTATGTAAAAAACATTATATAAAATTACATTTTATAACAATGATTGTTATAAAATGTAATTTTATGTAAATGTTTTTTTTACATAAAATATAATTAAATTATTATTACAAAATATGTTTTTATATAAATGTTTTTTTTACACAAAATGTAATTGAATTATATAGAATTTAGGTAGGTTTTTATGATTATGCAAAGTTATTTGATGAGTGTGATGTCATAATTTTATTAAGTGATTGGATGTTGATGAAATGAGGCTATTATTTAAATTTAATGGAGAATGTATATGCATGAAAGTCTGATGAAATTTTTTATAATGTGAAAGCGCTCACTGTTTTGCACTGTTGGATTTATTAAATCTACGTACATATATTGACATCTGCGGATTTATTAAATCTACGTACATATGTTGACATCTGCGGATTTATTAAATCTACGTACATATATTGACATCTGCGGATTTATTAAATCTACGTACATAGATTGACATCTGCGGATTTATTAAATCTACGTACATATATTGACATCTGCGGATTTATTAAATCTACGCATATATTGACATCTGCGGATTTATTAAATCTACGTACATATATTGACATCTGCGGATTTATTAAATCTACGTACATATATTGACATCTGCGGATTTATTAAATCTACGTACATATATTGACATCTGCGGATTTATTAAATCTACGTACATATATTGACATCTGCGGATTTATTAAATCTACGTACATATATTGACATCTGCGGATTTATTAAATCTACGTACATATATTGACATCTGCGGATTTATTAAATCTACGTACATATATTGACATCTGCGGATTTATTAAATCTACGTACATATATTGACATCTGCGGAGTTATTAAATCTACGTACATATATTGACATCTGCGGATTTATTAAATCTACGTACATATATTGACATCTGCGGATTTATTAAATCTACGTACATATATTGACATCTGCTGTGGTGCTGCCTCTTTTGTATTTTCTTAACTTCATAGTTGGCTTTAAGCAACCATGATACCTGTGACAGGAGAAGGGGATGCAGTCATCCTTGACTATGTGGGAGCCCCATGAAAGTTGCTGGTAGCATACCTCTCAACTGTCCAGATTTTTTGCCTCGTACATTTGGATTGTTCATCATAAAACTTGTGGTTTTCTGGCAAATCATCAAGGATTGAAGCCATGAACTGACACTCATTTGAGTTTCAGACTTCCTTCCTATCTTTCAAAAATGCATGGTAAGACAGTTCCTGTTGTTCTAGCAACTTTCTAAGTTTATAAGAGCAGTATTTAAAATCTGTCCCTATGTTTGGACCTTTGACCCCCATTATTTTAGGCTTTGTCCAAATTTCTTGCACTTAGAAGTTGAGAAATATGGCTGCAGGTTAGGTGATAATAAAGAAAAAAATAATTCATTCTCAGATTATGTGCTTCACCCTAAACCGGGTGGTGCTATGATCCTGTTAGGATAAAGCCGGTAATCACTGAATGAGTGAGGGATGCACTAGAGACTAGCAGTCCAGAATGACCAAACTCCATGCTTACCTGAGATTTTAAGAAGAGCAGATTTTCCATGTCTTCAGGGATTGATTTTTAATTTAAGGGAGTTTTATAAATACTGGCAGGATACTAGTTACTATAACTCTCAAATTATTTGCTTAAGAATTCTAGATAAAGGCAACAATAGTGGAAGAATAAAAGATCAAGATCAGAAACATGCTTTAAATATTACATTAATTCACTTTAAAAGTTAATAGAATAATATGTTTTGCATTAATGTGTATTCTTTTGTACAATAGGAAGTATGAAACTCTAATGTCTGGCATTATTGACAGTCTGCAATTCTGAATGATTTACAAGCAAATAATTTTTTATGAAGAAGAGGGAAAATATGAGGCAGCATCATATATATTCTGCGAGGTCAAAGACAGTGACAGGTGCGCATTATTCCTGACCACTGTTAAACAACAATCATTGATCTGGTGTGGCAGTACTAGTGTCACACACACAATGTTTTGCTATTTGCTGAAATCAGTGTAAAACTAGGATTCCTTTGGCTTATGGTTGTGTATGTGTGTTTGTTGGGGGCTGCAGTGTAAAAGCAACTAGATGGCTATAATTTCTTTCACTTTCTATTCCTCAGGGCATCAGTAACCCTATGACATCGGGGGGGGGGGGGGCTGGCTAGCCAGATCCCTTTATTAGTACACTTATTTCCTACCTAATTATTATAGTGCTGTCTTGGTCAAGTAAATGAGCTGAAAGGATGAAAGGAAAAGTAAACTTAAACACCAGCACCACTTTTTTTAATTACAAGTGTTATAAAAACTGTCATTGAATGAAAAAAAAAGGTTGCATAAAACAAAAAAAAATAATAAAATGCACTTCAGATCAAAGAAAATACCATGGCTTCTTGAAAAAAGATGAATAGTAAAGCAGAATGTGAGAACAGGTAGAAAGAAATAATTTCCATAATGTGGGGAGCACAGAATGAGTGGAGAACAGGGGATAGCACTGAAGAATATGTGTTGGGGAGTGAAACAGTGAGTAGCAGGGGTGGCCTGCCATGGAGCCCTTTGCCTAGGGCACCATTTCACATTAGACCAGCCTTGGGCACTGGACTGTTGTAATGTGTCATCACTGCAACTATATGTCAGTCACTATCAATGTTACTCTGTGACTTGGGCCAACATAGTGTGACACACAGACCTGCCAAATTGTAAGAGCAGTATTGCTATAGTTCTGCATGTGCATACTACTCCTAACATTCTTCTGCATAAACTAAAAAGGTTGCTTGGAAGGGGTTGCAGCGACCACTGAAACTGTCTGAGTAGCCTCAGCTTGACACTTACTGGTGGCCTCCAAAATGTTAATAGCAGCCCTGACCACATACACTATTCATGTAGGTAAAGTTGACTAGCTAAGAGCAATAGTCCTACTTTGGAAATGTATTTAAGTAAATCTGTTCAGTGCCAATGGCATACAATTTAATGTGGTCTGAAATATAATCCTAACTTACTATACTATTGCATATTTTCTGTTTATTTATTTGTTTATCATTGCTGAAGGGTGTGACTGTGCCTAACACATTTTGTTGAAGTTTCAGGAGAAAAGATACATAAGAAATAAAACAAAAATAAGATGTTGAGACAAATTCAGTAAACAATGGTATGCAAACAACAATGAAAATAACATTATGCATAATATACAAAAATGAGTTTGAAAGTATTAAGACATTAACAGATTACTTGAAACCTTTAGCAGCTTTAACAGAAAGTCAACTAATACTTACCTTACAGTGGAAAAAGATGGAAGTCAAGGAGAAGGGAAAATAAGAAGGAAGGAATGTCTAACCTTATATCATGGATCATGTTAGTCAGCAGCAGATGTCACCATGACAAAATGTATTCTAGCCGTACTACAGTGGCACCTCGCTACTGAAGTCCTCATGGAAAGATTTGTAACATATTTAAGTATTTCTGATGCCATTTGAATTGCTGATGTGTGGTAAATCTATCAACAATAGGTCAGAGGATGCTTTATATGCCAGACACAGGTCACCTCTTAGCAGTCTGTAGGATGCCGAGTATAGTGACAAGGTTTTGAGTCGGTCTATGTAGGACATGTTAATTAGGTCTTGTATACTTTTAGTAAGGTATATCTGAGGGAGTTCCAGTTGTTGCATGTCTCTGGACAGAGACATGCCAAAGAGGGCATTATATTTAATGACTGGCCTAATGAGGTCTGAATAAAGGGGGACAATGACATTCCTAGATATAGACACAGTCTCTTTGTTTATAAGCTGTGCAATATAGAAGGACTTTCTTACAACAATAAACACACGTTGGTCAAAAGTTAGGTCACTGTCCACATAAGTTACTAAATCCCAAACAACTGGGTCAACTCTTAGGGGATTATTGTCAATGTGGTAGTTCACTGGAGTAGATGACTTCCCAAAGGATACAATAATGCATTTTTGGCATTTAGTTTCAGATCACAAATCTGACATAATTTATTTATTTTAGGGTATTTTATGTATGTTTACTCATTCTGTTATAGTAAGAAGCTTTGGTGATATGGTAGTCCCCAATCTGAGCCATTAATTCTTCCCACTGTATATCTAGTTTTGGCTGTTTAGCACTTATTTTATTATAAAGTCTGCCAGTAACTTGACAATTTCTAATTAAATCTCTTCTATTTGTATAAAATTGGGGTAGGAATTCCAGTTATTATATTTATATTTTCTTTGTTGTGTTTCATTTAATTCTACTTTGAATTGTATTTTGCAATGATCAGATAAGAATCTAGGGTCTGTGATTAATCACTTACTCCATCTAATAAGACAGTTGAAATTAAAAATAAGTCAATTATTGAATATGATTTTTGGCATGCAGGAAAAAGGGAAAATTGGTTTTATGTACATCTGTAAATGTTATTGAGTATGCTAAGTGATATTTTTCTTTTAAATCTAGTATAACTAATGATGCATTTATATAACATTTGATATTACTTGTTCTATCCCTATGGGGTCATTAATTGAATTCCAGTTTTGCCTGCGATAAAATAATTATTTTCAAATTTAGCCAAAAGTTTAAATATCTGTAAAATAGAGTTTGGCTGGTATAAGCATTGTGCATATATATATATATTTAATATTATTAATGGTTTATACAGATATTTGTGCTTGCAAGCAATATATGACCATCTTTCCTCTGATTCATTTTTTTACTAATGAATATAATAAAATATAAATTATTTTTAATTAAAATTGTCACCCCTTCACTTTTTTAGGCATTACCTGCTGTGACAATTAATTTTAGCCATTTGTTCTGAATGTTAAGCCAGTCTTTTTTAAACATATGGATTTCTTGTAATAGTAATATTTGAACTTCCTATCTGTAAAATAAATGTAAAATGGGTTTTCTTTTGTTTGCTTGTTGCAAACCTCTTACATTCTAACAATCTATTATCAATGTTATAAAAACACTGTATATAAACTAAGGTGATGCCTACTAAATGAAATAGTATAAACATACATTTGTTTAAAATAGCAATAATAATGAGGCGTGTATTTGTTAAACGTATTGTATTTCCATTTATATTCTTGGGCAGATTTCCAGTAATCTAGTATAAAGTTACAAAAGCTAAAGACTATCATGTCTACTGTTCTTCCTCTCTCCTTGGGCTTAACCCATAACTCCTGGATAGAGAAGAGTTACTTATTGAAAGCTTGTGGACTTGATTGTCATAAATAATAACAACAACCAATTACTGTCCAATAATGCAACCTTACTTGTAGAGTCATCTATTTAACTTTTCATTTCCAAAGTGAATTATTCAGTCCAGTCTATTGAATATTTAATTAAGTTATATGTGATGTTTAGTTTCACTGGAAATCTTATTTGAAATTTGATTTT
Organism: Protopterus annectens; assembly: GCF_019279795.1. Lineage (NCBI taxonomy): Eukaryota > Metazoa > Chordata > Ceratodontiformes > Protopteridae > Protopterus > Protopterus annectens. The sequence continues at coordinate 67,482,941 of NC_056725.1, forward strand.
ATTTTGAATTAATATCTTGCAAAAGGGTGATAGTCCTTGTCTGTATTGTGTGCAGATCCACAGGATGTATTGGGCATATTTTATTCTGTTTCCCCTTCACATAAAGGCACATGTTCTTCTTGCTGCTTTTAAGATGTTGATTACATCTTAATAATTCAATATTTATATGTATGCAGGTCTTGGCGACAGTGCAGTTTGTACCATCCTGAGTGCTCAGTGTGCTCTTTTCATCTGAATATTGCTTGTTTTGGATTTATCATTTATCATTTTTATAATACACCTTTTATTAGGTTGGGATGTGTTACTGATTCAGGAATGCCATTATTTATAACATTATTGCAGTGACTTCTTGGGTCCAAGTCCAAGAGTTTTTTTTCCAGAATTTCTATGAGGGATATTTCTTCCTAATTTGTTGTTGCTTTTCTAAAGTATCTAGTTTATCTCCATAGTTCAATATGCTATCCTCCAATATATCTAGCCTGTGGAGATATTTGTAAATGTTTTACTTATCATTGTAAGTTGTACATTATTAGAGTCAATAGTTTTATGTAATGGTTGAAGTGCAGTTTTTATTTCTTCTAGGCCGAAGCTTTGTTCTAGTTGAAGTTCATTGCAGTATTCTTCTTCTCTTCCTTATTTGCCATCTTTGAAAACTTACTTGAGGTCTCTTTTTCTGCTGTTACAGTGGCAGAATATTTAGAATTTATAGTTTTAGTGTCCATTATATTGGAGTCCTATGACATTTTGGCATTTGATTATTTTAGTTTCAGTTTTTGCAATTTGCAGTTGATCTGTTGTTTTTGTCATTTTTTATGAGCTACATGACCAGCTCATCAGAGTCTACATACAGGTATGAGCCTAACAATGGAAATATTGATCAGTGCAATCCCCTGTCAATAAATATAAATAAATAAATGCCATTCAGAAGATGCTCTTTTAAGATTTTTCTAATAGCAATTCAGTGAGAATATTGTAATTTATGTGAGGTATTGCAAGTGTATACATTTTTGTGTCTGTCCTGATTAAGGATACTATTTGAAGACTTTAGCTAATTTAATATGTAGCTGAGCTGCTCACAGATAGCAGCTTATAGCTCATCAGCCAACTTGCTTCCCCCTACAAGTGGCAAATTAGTAGATATCAGCTGTCAGGCTGGTGCATCTGCACCTAATTAAGGTGGAGATTGTAGAACATTTATTCTAGAATATAGTTGTATAGGCGTGCCTTATTTGCAATATAACTATATAATGAGGTAGTGTAAGAATTTGAGGATTTAAAGGAAAGATAGTGACATATTCTGGAAGCAAGGCCCACAGAAAATCCTGTAATTCTGATGTAGCATTGTTCAAGTCCGAAAGCTGTAGTTAGAAGGCAATATATATATATATATATATATATATATATATATATATATATATATATATATATATAACAAGTTTGTAAAAAGGCAAATTCTGAACAAATACTAAGTAAATTTAATATAAGGCACTATATTGAAATAGAATGGAATATAGTGTACAATAGGGTAAAATAATGCAGTATAATGTACTGTACTATAATTTATCATAATATATTATAATGTAATTCAATGTTTTGTAATGCAATGCACTGTCTTGTATTTAAGTAATATATTGTAACACAATGAAGTATATTACAATGTATTATAATGTAATGCAGTGTAATGGGTTATAATATAATGCATTATAATCGAATGCAATGTATTATAATGTATTGTATTGCAATACAATATAGTGTAATGAATTATTGCATAATGCAATATAATAAAAGTTTATTGTAATATAATGTAATATAAAGTATGTACTGCAGTGACACAGAAGGTCTACCATAGCTGGCTACAAATCAGTTTTCTCTATATCGAAACCATAGCTGTTGACTGACTTTTAGAGCAATTGCTGTATCTTACACGTCAGACTTCCAATACTGATGAAAGCAGAATCCTAACAGTTTAAAATAAGGCATTATGTCTAACAGGATCATAACTATAGAGTTTAAGGATGAAGACAGAGGCCAAGTAAAAAAAAAACATATATTTGGTTTTGTTTTTTAGGATATAATCTAGTTATGAAAGTGATTTTTGAATGCTGTCAAAAATTATTGTTAATTACATTATTACATATTATAGGATGGGGATGAAAGGAAAAGTGGAATAATTTACACATACGTTTGTTAGGACTCCAGTTCTTGACCAGATCCCTCACAAAAACATTAAAAGGAATAGATCCCAAATGGAACCATAAGGGACTCCAACAGTAGCAGAAAGAGGAGCAGTTATACAGACAGATAAACCAATTTGGGACAAAACTGTAAAAATGATGTAAGACAAGGCACTGAAGACAAATTAAATTGTTAAGAGTATCAAATGCATTAAGTAGATAAAAAATAGGGCACCCATGCATGGTTTGGGATGAAATTTATTTTAGATATTATTAAGGCAATGTCTAAGTTATGGTGTGGGCAAAAGGCATATTTATTTATTATTTATTGACATTTGTTTACCGGGAAAGTCTACTGGGCTAGAGCGAGTCCATTTTCAGTGAAGGCCCAGGGAGAAACTCACAAAGACAAATAATTTAAATACAATATTACAATGTATCACAACAAAAAAGAAAAAATCCAGAATATCTAAAGGAACAGCTATAGAGCAAGTTCTACCTTATTCATGTAGTCAGGCACTACAGATTCTTTGTCACAATAAATTGATTTAAAAATAAGATACTATTAAGTTTGGTAGAATTATAGAGTTTTTATGGAAGTTCAGATATGAAGTGGTTACAAAGGAATAATAGATAGTATCAGGAGGAATTAGTTTAAACATTCTCAGTCAATGAGAATGCTGAGAAACTTAATTTAAGTTAGGCTATTATTAGTGAAGATATAGAGTGAGAAATAGAATGGTTAGAGAGGCTAGAAGTGTAGGAGCAATTCAAGGTAGTTAGAGGGGCTACAATTGCATAGGAGCAAGGCTGAGAATGAAAGGAAGAAAAGGTCAAGTGATGGCTTCATGGGTTGTAGGAGGTGTGTTTATGCAGTTACAAATCCAATTTGAGAAGAGATGATTGTATAAGGCGGTTCTGAAGTTAGATGGATGTTGTTCACTATGTATAAAGGAAGAGAGGTTATTCCATAATCTGGCAATGATCCAAGAGTATAATAGTTTACCTGCAGGTAAGGTTGGTTTATGAATTTGGAGTAAGTGTTGGTGTTTTGATCATAATGGTCTAGGAGGGGAGTAAGGGCCAAGTAGGGAGCTAAGGGCGGGGCAGTCTTGTGGTTTGTACATAGGTTTATGTGGGATGGCTAGCTGTATAAGTAATAGTTTGGGAATTCAAGCCATTGTAATTTTCTTAAGGCAATACATTGATGGGAGGAGTGGCAGCTACCTGTGACAAATTTGGCAATCTTATGGTAGTAGGATTCGAGTTTGAGTTTCAGGGAGGGCTTCAGATTAATTAACAGGGGTGCACCATAGGTAAAGATGCTAGAAGATACGAGAGGGCTAAGGCTTGGAAAGGAGAGAAACCTGTTATGCCTGTACAGATGCCCTAGTTTTTTATGGGTTTTATTAATATTGGATTGGATGTACAGGTCAAACTTTAGTTTTTCATCTATTATGACTCATAATAGCTTGGTATTGGCTACTAATTCAATTTTAATAGAGTTTAGAGAGAGTATGTTGAAGTCTTCTATGTTGGATGCTTTATTTCTTTTGGGAGTAAACAGCATAATTTTATTTTTGGGGGGGTTTAGAGAAAGATGGTTACTGTAGAACCAGGAGTCTACTCTAGAGAATGCTATTTGAGTCATTTGTTGCAGAGTGACTGGGTTAGGTGCAGAGTAAATTATGGTTGAATCATCTGCATACTGTACTAGGGAGGCATTTGGAATAGTTTGGTGAAGATTATTTATGAATATATTAAATAGAAGAGGTCCTAAAATAGAGCCCTGAGGAACGCCTGTAGGTTTGTGAAGGTAGGGAGAAATAGTTTTGCCATTTGACAGCATGCTGCCTATCTGAGAAATAGTTTTAAAAGCAGTTAAGAGACTGAGAGGATAATCCTACTGAAGAGAGTTGAGACAGGAGAATGGCATGGGATATAGTGTCGAATGCTTTTGACAAATCCAGAAAGAGAGCTGATACAGTAGTAAGAAAGAATATATGGCATATTATTTGGAGAGGTAATCAAAGAGTAGGGGAAGAATCTTTTTCCAAGGATATTTAAGAAAAATCACAGGTGATCAATTGATGCAAATTACTAAACTTATCAGATTAATATAATTATGCAGCAAGACAATCAAGGCTGTTTGTAAGTGAATAAGAAAATGGTGCTGCTGCATGTAGCAGCTAACAATAACACAGGCTAAAAATGAAGAGGCATCTGCTACAATTGTTAGATAGTCCAAGAGTAATGAATCAAAGGCTAGAGTGGAGTGTTTTATTTTTGATGAGTTTTCTGACAATAGCAACAGAATAAAAAATAAATGAAGTAAAATAAAATAAAATAAAATAAAAAATAAAGAAGAGAAGCACCCATGATAGGACAGTTGAGGAAATGTAATGAATTGTCAGATGCAGAGAAGCAAAAATTAATGAAGCAATGGAAAAATCAACTATCGCTAAGGCAATATGCTAGAACTAGCTTTACCTAGATTATGCAAATACTGTAGACTCCCTCTTATCCAATCTCGCTGGGACTGGACCTTCAGCTGGATAAATGAATGGCTGGTTAATCAGAAAATGCATATAAAATAGCATTTGTAGGTTATGAATCAGCTAGAATAACGGGATTTGTGTTAGTATGCATTTTTCTAATGAATATGAAGTCTAAAACTCAAATGTCTTCTCATTATTTATCCCAGAGGAGGTGGAAATGTTGTCCTTCTCTGTTGTGTTTTGCCAGGGCTATGGCAGAAATATGATGACTGGTTAAAGAGGAAGCTGGTTAAAGAGAGGCTGGATAAGAGAGAGTCTACTGTATATTACATCAAAAGAATTAAAACCACATCTGTCTGCTTCATATATTGTATTAATTAAACACAATTATGTGGTTGCTTGCCTTGTGCATAGATCATGGCTGAAAATGATCACTGTCCACCTCTTTTACACAATTAAATAAATGTATGTATTTGACTTATTTCACTGTGCTTGGATACTTAATTACCAACCTTAACATATGTAATTGAATTCCGATAAAACAGGTTTATTAATGCATTCAAAAAACCAAATACCATTAATGTTTTGAATAAATATATAATCCTATATATTTTGGAAGTCTTATTATCTTTTAACTTTTTGATTTGCTCCTTTGTCAAGGATATCTGTTTTAGTAACAATTTTGTATTTTCTTTATATAATTTATATTTTATTTTTGAATTTAATGGGATTCCAATCTTTGTTTATCTGTTGTATCAGTATCCTTATTAATATTACCACAGTAATCTTTAAAAGCACTAAGGATAGTTACTGTACCAGTTAACATTTTATTGTTACCTGGGGGGTGGTCTTACCCATGCTATTTGATTAGTTTTGCTCATAACTGTAGATCTCAGGACAAACCTGTGCAAGCCTGTTAGTGTTACTGGATATGACTGCAATTTAATTTTTGTCTATCGCAATTGCTATCTTATGATTTAATATCATTTGATATTTATTATTTAGTTCTGTCATTATGTTTAGGAATGTATTCTGTCCCATATGGACTTTAAATTTAATAGCTTTTATTTCTTCTTGTACTTCTTAGGTTCATAGGTAAATATTAGGCTAGCTGTCCTTTTGGGCCATCTTAAACCTTCCTAATATGCCTTTCAAAGGTGTGAATCAAACCCTATACCTTGTATCTGTGATATAAACACCTTAACAATTGTATTAAACTCCAAGAGGTCTTTATTCCAGTCTTTCAATTTATTATGACACCAAGTGTTTATTATGCCACATAAAAAAAGCCTGTCAAAAAAAACAAAGGATTTTGTCCTTGAAGTACCTGCTATTATTTGAATTAATAAAATCTTGAATTTGGTTTATTAACCATTCCATAAAACCCTTCAGTCTGGTCATAGGAGAAGGCATTTGACTGATAGTAGCAGATTTTTGTAGGAAATAATTAACTGAAAGAACATGACATTACGGTCAGATAAGGGTAAAGTATTATTTTTAACTAAATGTAATGTAGACCTTAAAATGTTTGAAACATAAACTTTATTTGTTCTAGTTAGGGTATCAAAGGCAACAGAATAATTTGGGTAAAATAAAGAGTTAGTTTCTGTAAACTCATTTAATTTTTGCAAATGCATTTTGTTCAGCTGTGTAATAGCCCTTATGTCATCTTTATATAAAGCATAATTAAAGTCGTCCCTCATATTAAGCCACTCTTCATGCTAATTAATAATTTGATGCACACTTTAGCAAATCTTTATCCCTAATCCTGGTATCAAATATGTTTGTATATCTGCTAAAGTTCTGCCTCTTTTTTATATTTAGTTACTAGCACTGAAAATATTCCTTTGCCTTCCTCATAAGACTGTGTTAAGCTGGTCATAATTGCCATTTTTCTCCACAGAATAGCAGTATTTCTCATTTTTGTTTAAATGAAGAGTTAACCAACAGAATAAAATCTTTATATTTTTTTTCTCCTTAAATGAAGAGTTAAACAATACAGTAAAATCTTTACAATTCAACATATATTCATCACCTTTTAAAAGTTAAGGTTCCTGTACAAAAAGGACTTGTGATTTGTTTACTTTGAGAACTGTAATAAAGTGCTGTTATTTACATGTTTGAGTCCACTTATGTTAAAAGAAAGAACATACCAAACAGACATCAAAATTATTATTAATGTATCATCATATGTAGCAATTCAGTGATGTATGAAATATTTTCCATTACTGAGGCCATTTATTTTAATATCAAAACTGGCTTCTAAAGTGTTAAAACTACCCTAGGTCCCAATTAGTGCGGATAATCAACTCTCTCCTGTAAATGCACCATCATATTTATCAATTATGTGTCATATAAGAAATAGTTCTGTTACTGAGGACTGCACCATTACATATATCAGTATATGCAAAGACAATGCACTTGTTAATTAACTGCTTCCTATTTAAACTGCAGTGTACACATTGTTATAAAAACTATATATTGTTCAGATAGAGGAAGAGTATGGCACATAAATATTTAAGGCAATGTGAGTGAAATATGCTTCATTTGTTTATTCGTTCAGAAGTATGAAGTAGGTGCCAGTCAGCACCACCCACAGAGTATCACCAACCTGCTGGATACAGGGAGAAGCAGGATAATTAATTAATATCCTGGATCATGATTTTGGAGATTAAGAGTTTCATTAAATCCATGAAGCAACCAATCATTTTTTTCTAATAATGGCTTCAGTGTATAGGTATTAACATTTGAATACTTGCATGTTTTCATTCGCACAAACCTAGACATATAAAGTTTACTTATTCAATGAAAATGAAATCTAAAATGCCAATAAAAAGTCATGCAATAAGATTTGTATTTATGCAGTAAGAGAACACTATGCATTGGGCTTGACAACTTCTTTGCTCTTGAGCTTCTGTTTAACCATTATTGCTCCATGTTAAGAGCTTTATACAAATGTCCCAGTACAGCTCTAAACTGTTCAGAGTGTACCTTAGAGGGTGTGCTGCCAGCCCATCTATACTGCTCAAGCTCTGTGATCACTGCAAGTCCCTTTGACTGATAAGAAAACTACTATAAGAGCATCTCAGATAAAACTAACCATCAGTGCTAAGGGAACAAAGACCTGAGTCTTAAAACCCCATTTTACTAACTTCTTGTGTAGTCATGGTGAAGTGAGCTTGCACAAATCACTGGGGCGCTTCATTGCTCAAAGATAACTGTGCTTGTTTCCTGGGTTAAGGTTAGAATGGAACTGTCATAATCAGTCAGGATTTTGCTCACCCAGTGATACACACATGTAATGCATAAGCACACACACACACACACACACACACACACACACACACACACACACACACACACGTATAATCTTCTTCTTCTTTTGACTTTTCCCAGTTAGGGGTCGCCACAGCAGATCACCTGTCCGCTCATGATTGGTAGTAGAGTTTTATGGTGTCGAGTTGCCAGCCCAGCACCCAACCTTCCACAGAAGGCACACACATGCACACACTCACACCTAGGGCCAAGTTAGAGTGTTCAATCCACCTACAGCATGTCTTTGGGATATGGGAGGAAACCGGATCATCCGGAGGAAACCCACGTGACCACAGGGAGGACATGCAGACTCCGCACAGAAGGCACCCCAGCTGAGGATCGAACCAGAGAACCTCTTGCTGTGAGGCAACAATGCTAACTGCTGTACAACCGTGGCTGCCCACACACAGGTACAATCATGTCACTTTATTAATTTGTGAATATAGTAACCTCATCGGTTTGACTCTGATCTGAAGACAAGAACATGCTTCGTAATTCAGTAAGCAGGCAACACAACTAGAATGCTGTTCACATTTCAAAAAGGAGCATACCACAACAGCTAATCACTTTACGTGGGAGATTGATTCTAAAATCCATTACATTAACAAAAGAGACAATTGCACTTAATAACACATATGATGCGATGACTGTTATTATTTTTATATGAGAGTACAAAACGAGTGTTCTATATATCCTAATAAATACTGAAGCAATGTAAATAAACATGCTGAAAAACTGGTAAAATACTCAGCCAATTCTTATATAGCTGAAATACAACACAAGATGGAAGAACTGTATCTTTACAAGATAATCTTGCTACATTATCATTAGGGTCATAGGATCATAGGATGTTACTATGCTAATGACCATAGCCCCCTTACAAAACTAGCCAAGTTTTACTGTTATTTCCATGATCAGCACCTATCATCCCTGTCCAAGAGGGGCATAGGTGGAACCCCTAGTGCGAATTTACAGTTACCCATCCAATCATCCAGATTGCATTTGAAGGGGGCCAATGAGGTGCTTTGCTTGACATGCAGCAGGAGTCTGTTCCAAAGGTGTGGTAACCTCTGGGAGACAAATCTGTCCCTCCAACAGGTTCTATTAATGTCACATACCAGGTTAATGCCTTTAGACCGAGTAATCCATGTACAATTTGCCTTAAAGATATACAGCATTTCCAATAAAGCAGGGTCAAAGACTGCCTTATATGCAAGGCAGAGATTGCCTCTGAGCAGTCTGTATGAAACAGAATAAATTGACAGTGATGTCAGATGATCCTCATAAAACAGATGCTGAAAACCTTAAATTTTCCTTGTGAGGAACCTTTGTGGTCTCTCCAATTGCTGCAGGTGCTTGGAAAGGTACATACCAAAAGGGGCGTCATACTCAATTATTGGCCTGATGAAGGAAGAGTACAGGGAGGTTATAACTTCTTTTTTCTGGAGACAATGCCCCTACTTATGAGATGAGCAGTAAAGAATGCCCTTCTTACCAATGTGGAGACATGGTGATCAAAGGTAAGGTTGCTGTCAACCTGTGTGGCCAGGTCTCTCACCACTGAGCACATACTCAGGGTGTTGTTATTGATGTGGTAGTTAGCAGGAACATTGCTCTTACTGAAAGGGATGATAATACATTTTTTCACTAAGTTTAAGGCCATGACTTTGGCACCAGTCATTAGTTTGTGTAAGACCTTCTTGTAGGCTGTTGACATCGTTTGGAGATTCTATGACTACTCCCAGTTTGCAGTCATCAGCAAACTTTGACAGCCGCAGACCTTTAGTTTTATCTTGTACTTCAGAGAAATAGATTCCAAACAGTAAAGGTCCCAGAACTGATCCCCATAAAACACCACTGGTTATAGCTCTGCTGTTGGAGGTAGATTCCCCTATTTTAACTATATGGGTTCTATCAGTGAGCCAGTTAGTGACCCATCTAATGATATTAAGGTTAATACCTAGCTAGGTGAGTTTTTCAATTATGCCTGAGTGGAGGATAGTGTCAAAAGCCTTGGCTAAGTCTAAGTAGGCTGTATGCACAGATTTCTCATAATTGAGTGCCTTGGTGACTGTCTCAAAGAATTCCACCAGGTCTAACAGGCATTTATCTCCCTTTGACAAATCCAAATTGAGTAGGGTCAAGTGTTTGGAGATTACCATTATCTATGTTGATAAGGTTCATGATGATTCTCTCCATGACCTTTCAGATAAGACTAGTCAGGCTAACAGGCCTATAGTTCCCAGGGTCAGTGGAAGCACCACCTTTGTGCAAGGGGATAATGTTGGCCTTTTCTCCATTCAGTTGGGATGAAGCCGGTGCTTAGCCTATAATTGATAAGAGTACCCAATGGTGTTGGTAATTCTTGTTGGAGCCCATGTAGGACACAGCCTGGGATGTTATAAGGTCCCATGGATGCTGTGTTTATGACAGAAGAGAAGGAGTTCACAACCTGCTCTTTAGAGATACAAGGTAGAGGAAAGGTGGTAGGGATGTCTTGGGGTAAGTGTGGTGGGGACAGGGAAGTGAAGTTTTCACAGAACTTGTAGGCTAAAAGGTTAGCAATGTCCACAGGCTCAGTATATGTGGTATAATTAACTACAAGTTCGACACAAATCTGGGCCTTTCCTTTCAGGTTATGGACGTGACTAAATAACACTTTATGGTTGCCCTTAGTTGTGGAAGCTAATTTGGATTTGTAGTTAGCTTTGGGGGACTTCACAAGAAGTCTTATTTGCTTGTTTAAGCTGAGGAGGCAGTATTTCCAGTTAAGGGCCAGATCCTTCTTACTGTTACTCAATTTTCTAATGAAAATTGTCAAACTGTTTTTCATTGTACTCATTTTTCATTCAAGCTACTGAATAAGAGACATTAGTCACAAAGACTAAAATGATTTTGTTTTGTTTTATTTTCAGGAAAATGTTTCACCATTTTGAATTTCCCAGCATTATAGCACCACTATGCACTGTCTTATGCCATTCACATACCCTGCTGTGAAGATAACAATATAGTAGTCCTAGGTAATATAATTCCTGAAAACTGTTGAAGTCTGGGAATAAATGTTCCATTCTGCCACTTTGCAGGGAGTGGCAGAGCTGAGGTATAGGAGCTGCATAGCAGTAGCTATTGTGCACAAACTGCTAACTTATTAACTTCCTCAGCACTGCCTTCACTGTTTTATGGCTTGTCCTAGACTGCTGTCTGACATGGCATTTACCACACAATATCAAGATAACCCTCAGCATCCTAGATGAAAATTAAATTGTAGACCCTTAACCACAAAGGTTAGATTTCATACAAGGGAAGGATAGGAAGAAGAAAAAATTAAGAATTACAGATCATTTCAAATTGATGTTGTATGCAGAATCAGTAGGATAATCAGTCAGTTTCTCTGGTGACTTCAGCAGGGAATATAGGATGCAGTTTGGGGGTGGGGGGGGGGTTAATGCTGAATGCTGGCAATCAGTGTAAAATAGAGACCAAGATTATTTCTGAAGCACAAAGCCTTTTATGACACTGACTTACTATTAATTATAATGCCTTATACAATATTAAGAGATGTTGCTGTCTGCCATCCAGTGGTCAGCTACCAGGTTAGGAGGTGCATGAGTCAGAGGCACAAACAGAAAGATGATCAAAAGTGGGACATTGAAAGGAGTAAAAGATTGGTAAGTATCCACTAAAGCCTGCCTTAAACATTTATGTAGTTAGAAGTAATTAGAATCATTGTGCAAAGAAACATGGGTAATTTACTGTGCAAGTCACATCAGGTATAAGTTACTGTTATCTTAGTTCACAGTAAAATGGGGAGCCTGTTTTAGTTATTTATTTGCCTCCATGCTTATTTGTTTGTTTGCTTGCTTGTATGTCTTGATTCATTGCTAAATCACTGGATTCACTTTCTTGAATTAATATGAGTAGTGTCTAGTAGGTGAGCTTGCACACATCAATGGGGTGTTCAATCACACTTTTAAGAATGTCTTCATTTGCTTTTTTGGGTTTTAGTTCCGACTGGAAATCACAGTTACTAAATCTCTCTCTCTCTCTCTCTCTCTCTCTCTCTCTTCCTATCTCTGTCTGTCTCTGTCTCTCTATTACAAAAACATGCACATACAGCCACACACACATGAAAATGCACACACACACACACACACACACACACACACACACACACACACACACACACACACACACACACACACACATATGGGAGTGTTATAGAATCCTGAAAGTTCAAAATCCTGAAAACTCACAGGATAACAACACTTACTATATTCCAGCACAAGTACATACAGAAACAAATAAAACACAAACCATATTACTCTTCTCCAAGTATAAGCAGGGGGGTAAGCCCCCCTGCACCCACCATGCAAAGTGCAATCTCAGAGTTGTTATATTTAAGTAGCAGGGGGGTGCAGCCCTCCACATGGGAGGTGCAGGGGGGGGCTTGCCTCCCTGCGTATAGTTGAAGAGTAATATGTTTCTGTATGTACTTGTGCTGGAATATAGTAAGTGTTGGTATCCTGTGTGTTTTCAGGATGTTGAGTTTTCAGGATTTTGAGTTTTCAGGATTTTAGTCTCAGGATTTTAGTCTTCAGGATTTTAGGCTTTCAGGATTTTGTAGCGCTCACACACACACACACACACACACACACACACACACACACACACACACACACACACACACACACATACACACACACACACACACATATACACATGTAAATGCATGGTTCCTGTGTTAATAAAGTCTTTGAGAAATAGGATAAGTCCATCATCTTGTTCATTAATGTTTCCTGGTACTGACTGCCCACAACGATGCTCAAACAAATGATCCTGTATAAGGACCACAGACACATACAAAGTGCTAAGCCTGTGGAGGATGATAACATTGTATTATACGCTGCCTCCTCTGGTGAAGTAAATGCTGTATTCCCTCAACCGGTAGGAGCCTGTGTCCTCTGCCAGAGACTGTAAAAATAAAACATTGCCAAATAATGCTTAAGATGCTAGTAACTACACTATTTAGTTATTCTGCCTTTGTATATTCCTTCCTAAGCTCCTGTCCTGAGACACTAAGAGAGAGACAGAGTAAGACAGAAGCTGTGATTGTTCTTGAATGCTGATACCACAATCTTGCTTTATTATTTCTCATTACTAGAACAAGTGAAATGTAATCAGTTTCTCAGGAGTTCTGCCTCATATCATATCCTGAAGAAATATGCTCATTGCAGGACATGTTCTATATGTGGAAAATCCTGTATATGACAATCAGGAGCAAGCTACATATATAGGGTGGAAACAAAAGTGTGTACACTAGTAATAAAGAGCAAAGAGCATGATCAGAAAGATCAGGGATTGACTCCCAGAACCTATGATTATGTATTAAACATGGCTCTATGTACAAGGCCTAACTTGATTTTTTTTTTGCACAAGTTCTTCTCCTCAGCTGTTGAGCAGCTGAATCCTTATTGTTTTTTTTTTTTTACTTCATTTTCTGTTTTTGTAGAAAACATACTAGAAACCTTATTTTCAGATTCTGCAAACAGTGTAAATTAACGTAATACACAGACAAAAGCATCATCCCTGCAGGGTAGCTTACTGCATGCATGTTTTCATCCATGTTGATCAGACCTGAAAATGCTGCAGCCAAGCTACAGCAATTGCCAATCGTGTTTGGTAAACTATATTGCATGCGTATGCTTCAAAGAGTACAACAACAGCTTCTGTTTCAAAAGAGGTGGCCAACAGTAGATTGTTTAGTAATGAGCAAGACCCCTTCACAAAAATATAAGTTGGTCCTGAGATCCAAATGCAGCATTTCTAGGCCAAAGATAAACAGCTTCCTTACTCAAACTATTATCAGTCACAAGTCTTCAACTACAGTATTAATAGACTGCCAGATCTTACCTCTCTCTACTTCACACTTTCTGGTGAGATGTTTAAACAGTTTAAAGCACAATTCAGTTATACAGTTGCATGCTACTTTATTCTGTATCTATTTTGTCATCATTTAAAACATGATTTATTATATACATTTTTACCAGGTGGTCCTGGACTTCTTTTTTGAAAAAATTAAATGCTGTCACTGAAGATTTATAAGCTCCTCTTTCAAAATGGTATGCTTCTTCACAAACTTATCTCGTAAAACTTGTGTTAACCATTTTATTATCTCATCGGATCCTTTGCAGCATACCTGCATATGTTAACATAAGCAGCCAATATAGCCATGCTCCATTTAGGACCATATGATCGAACTGCACTTCCATGGATTTTAATTCTCAGAACCGGGAAGCCATCATCAACTATTGCTAGACCTTGCTGCAGAATCTGAAACACTGCTTTGTGAAAGGAAGATATGAAGTCATAGCTATCCTTAACACAGCCAGCTTATTTGTTCACGGACTGCCACTCATCTACTTAGATAGCGAAGTTGTCATGTAGGTTTAATTTCAGTAAATCAGTGGAATGCATAAAATTTTATGAATGATACTGTATAAAAATAAAATACTGGTAAATTATAGCTGGTAAATTATAGCTATTTTACACACACACACACACACACACACACACACACACACACACACACACACACACACACACACACACACACACACACACACACACACACACACACACACACACACACACACACAAACACACACACATATATATATATATATATATATATATATATATATATATATATATGGGACGAGTTAAAAATATCAGTCAATTTTATTATGATGATTATTACTGTCCTTACTATTTGCTATTTTTATCATCGTATAGAAAAGAACAAAAACAGAAAAGAACTGAGGAATGTAGCAGTTGTTCTAAACATCATGCTAAATTATGAAATAAGATATCTATAACATGCAGCATATACTAGCAGTTCATTCATTCAAAGCTGTTAGTGCAGAGCTATGCATTGTTTTAACTTCATCAGACTGCAAAAATCATTACATTTATTATTGTGGTAGAAGAAAAGTGACATTTTGTGACATCTAACTACCTTTCCCACTGGCTATTGTGAGTGTGGAAACCATGTTGCTAATTTTAGACTTTAACTGATTCATAAACCTGTCACTAAATGTAATACCTTCTAAGAATATGCTTTTAAAGAATGAAGTGCAAAGAAAAAAGAATAGAACACTCCACCAGATATTCAGATTTAGATATTTGCTGATTGCTCTGAAAATGGGCAAGTGAGATACATTTAGATGAACATTATTACTAAGTGAAAAATGTGAAATAATAAACGTGAAGGATTATACATTTTAAATTTTCTGAATTCACGAAAAGTATATTATGATCAAATGTGACCATCCACCAGATCTCATTATGCTGATGTGATTAAAACAAGTTGAAAGTTACAAGAATGGTTTACTAGTTAGTATATCACGAGGTTGGTAAGCTGCACTTATGTCTAGGCCATGGTTAGCAGTTTAGTGAGCTACTGCTGCTAATAAAAATGCTACTACCATCTCAAAACTCTTTGGATTTCTATATTCAGTATGTCCAGTTGGCTTACCATGTTAACAAACAAATAAAATTAAATAAAAAGTTGTTAAAATGGTATTCATAGGTTCCTAGGTGTATACTAGGCTAATGACCAAAAAATAAAAGTGCACTGTACCACAGCTGGAGGTGCAGGTAAAAATACAACTACAATTCACACAAACACCAAATATATGACAGTGAATCACTCATGCAAGTTGAAATCAAAAGTTTTTTTTAATAAAAGAGTTAAGCTCTTTTGTTTACACCATGTCAAAAACTACTAGGAATGCCTTAGTTAGACATACATCGAGGTGCCTGTGTCATGATAAGTTAGTTGTAGAGAAGCTCAATATTGATATGTACCTAGATGACTGGGAACTTCCACGGTGGTGCAGCGGTAGGTTGTGGCCTCACAGCAAGAGGTTCTCCCGTTCGATTCTTGGCTGGAGTGTGGGGAGTGCCTTCCGTGTGGAGTCTGCATGTTCTCCCCATGGTTGGGTGGGCATTCGAAAGACATGCATAAATGGGCGTGCCTTAGTTGAAGGTTGAACATCGAACTGGCACCTCGGCGTTCGTGAAAAAAATCTACTGCCAATCATTAGCATACCAAAGTTCCGCTGTGGCAACCCCTAACCGGGAAAAGCCGAAAGACAACAACAACAACCTAGATGACTGGTAAAACCACCTTGAATGTAAGGAGTTCTGGTGGCAAATCAGATTGAAAGCTAATGAACCCCTTATCGAATGAAAGAGCCAAAAAGCTTTAATATGCACTTGGAAGTTTATTTGAATAATTGTATTTTTAATGTTGGAATATTACATAGCAAATTTTATTATGTGTAGCTGCATTTGGGTTTTGTTTGATTCTGAAGACATCTGACATGGTATAGACAAAAGTGCTTAATCCTTTCATTAAAAAACTTCTTGATTTTGGCTCATTCTTAGGATTATAGCTGTACGGGGTACAGCTGCATCTATGCTCTTGGTGAGAGAATGAGCAGAGGAACATTATTTCCTAGGGACTGCTGATCACTGGAAAGCCTAATAAATGCTTCATAGGTGCCAGCTTGGAATCTGTGCCTATATTTTGTTCCTGGTGAGAGAATGAGCAGAGTGCATTGATTCCTGACTCTTTCTGCTTGGGAAGTGAGTGTATGTGCTTGACCTTCCTGACTGGCCTGATTGCTATTCAAGGCATCTACCAGGAAAAGGCTACAACAAGCTTTGCATCATCTGGGACAAGACTTTGGATCACCAAACATCCTGTAGTCAGAATCTCATCTTGAGGCTGGTGCTACTGTTTTGCTTCTGTTGACAGAAGAAGCAAAGGAGCATTGTATCATAGCAGAGTGAAGCTGTGGTGAGACTAGTAGTAGCCAGGCAGTAGCCATTCAAGTGACTCCCCTTTTTTATCATACTTGACAAGCTAATTATTTATTTTTAAGTAAGTATTGCTTGATTAGCTGCTGTCTAAACTAACTTAACTTCTCTAGTTCACTTCACCTTCACTAGCACTCTTCAAGAAGAATCTTGATGTGTAGATGGGTAATAGGAAATTCACCCCGGGAATCACTTCTGTGGGCCTGCCAGACAGGGGCACAGGTAAATACCATCCATGGGTGGTGAAAGCCAGGGAACCTTGTTGACTAGGCGTACATAGGCCCTAGGGCCAGTGACCTTGTACCTACCTATGAACCTATAAGAATATCTGCCTAAATACTTTATCCATAAATCATGCGGGTCTACTTATTAGTTTCAACCCAAGTGTTTGGCAGTGCCCTGTATAGACCTAGACACCTTGATCTGACATTTGTCCTGTAAAAGCATTATTTAAATTTCACCAATACCTGGTTGCACTCAGGACGGCTAGTTTGTAGTGACAAGCACTGGCCCAGAGTCGCACACTGAATAGGCCTGACATTACTTTATATTCTCACTCCAACTGTCTAATTAATAAAAAGGGTCTGTTGCCACGGATATAAACCTTCGCACTACCTCTGTTACCAACTTGGTGATATGGGCATTCTGAGGCAATGTAGAAGCTGTCTCATGTTTACTGACAACTAGTTCATTCTCAAAACAAACTGATATGGTATGTGACAGCTGTATTTACACAATGTCACTGGAGGCAAATCTCTCACATAAAAGTACTCCTAATTTCAATAAGGTTGTCAGTAGTACCCATGCTGCACCCAGCACACACAATTCAAAGCAGACGTATTGACCCACATATGCTGAGGCACTTAAATGTAATCTTCGTAAGCCACAAAGACCTCCTAGGTGAAGTACACATAACAAATGCCCTCAGCAGCCCTGCATGCACTCATTCAAAAAAAACAAACATCAACACATACAGCCACATTTCATAGAGCCTTCTACTTCTAAGCCCATAAGGAAAGCCACCACAACATCCAACATTCTGGTCATTGGAGACACCATTGTGAGACACACTAATGTCCCTCTCACCAGGCTGAGTAAGGAGAAAGTCAGTTGCTTATTGGGGGCCAGGATCTGCCACATTATGCACACACTCAGATCATTGGACTGTAAGTACCATTGTGACTCAATCATAGTCCGTGTGGGTGTAAATGACCTGAGACGTACCTCCCTAAACTAAATGAAGAGAGATATCATGAAGCTCTCGGAATAGTGACCCAGGCTAGTATGAACCTAGCATTGAGTAGTATTTTACCTTCTCCAAGGATGATGCCACAATACAAATAAAAGGTGACTGGCTTTAATAATTGGCATGGTTTCTGGTGTCATTCTAAGGGGGTGCAATATTTGTCAGCATGGAATGAAATGTTCAACAGACCATGCTGCTTTGCCCAGGATGGTCTGTACCTCTTCCCTCAAAGCTTTAAAATAGTAGCTAAAGCATTGTCTTGCCACATAGTGCTTTTTTTTAGGCAATGCCAGACAGAAAGTATTTCCAATATAACATATCAAAACCAACAGAATCTAAAGGTGTTACTGCTCAATGCTAGGAGTCTAAACAAAAAATTCCAGTCTCTAGAAACTCTCTTCACCATACAGAATGCTGGCATCTGTGCAGTCACTGAATGCACACCGACAATGCAAGGTTATAATGCCTCCCGCACATTTAGACCAGCTATGACACAGACAGGGACTAAAGGTGGAGGTGTCTCAATTTACATTAAAAATAAATATACTTCAAGGTTGGTCAAACAAGACAATGCATTTGAGCTTCTTCACATTCAAATCACAATATGCAAAATGTATTAGTTATTTTGAATGACACCAAAACTAAGCCAATAATTGAAGTCAATTATTTTTTGCTCAAATCGTGGCATCATCCTTGGAGAATGCTGCTCAATGCTCGGCTCATACCTGCCTTGGACACATAGCTTGAGTGCTCTATCATTGCTTTCTTCATATATTTATTGTAACTAAGGCATTCCTAGTATTTTGTGAAGTGGTAGACAAAAGTGCTTAATTTCTTTATTAAAAAACTTTTTGATTTCAACTCACTATAGCTTTTGTGGCACGATGTACTTTTACTTTTTGGCTTTTTGTGTTTTTGGTGTGTGCACTCTACTCCAGTAATGTTTTCACACTTTCACAGGAGTTGATTACTGACACCCAAGTAATGAAGCCCACTGAGGCAGATACAGTTAATCTTATGGGACAATTAACTCAGATGATCCAGTTGTTATCTCAACAGATGGAGATGAGGGTCTGTGTTTTGAACCACTGGCCCCAAGCCCGATATGCCAGTTACAAATGATATGAACAGTTGTTCTTCTGTACCAGCATCCAGCTTGAATGTCAATTTACCTTCTGGTTTAGACCAATGGTTGAGAACTGAGGTTCCTCTTATGAACAACAACACTCCTGATTATTGCAGTCAGATAACCACTACTTCAAGGAATGTCTTAAGGTTAGAAGAGTGCCCAAGGGATTGAGAATATGGAAGTACCAGACTGGTTTAATTAAAAACTCTACATTTCATCATGATTTGCACACCGTGTATGACCATCTCCAGCTTTGATATTACAAAACTTATCATTCAGGACAATGACAGTCATTTGGTCACTATTCAGGCAGAACCTGAGTCTTTAAATGATATTGTCACTAGCAATCTGTCATTTGGTACTTATCATGAAACTTATTTTAACATGTTCAAAAAATGGATCAAAATGTTAAAATAGATAAAGATCACAAATATCGTAAGATGAAACATGACATGATCGAGCATGAAAATGGGTCAGGATACCCAAGAACCTAAGGGGCCTACTTTCAATGATTACAACAATAGTGTCATAAACTCCTTGAAAACTACTAACACTACTCTCTTAGAAACCTTAGGCATGTCCAAAGCTGATGATGACACCCCTTCTACTAGTAATGTGTCACCCATAAACATCAATTATCATCCTCCTGCTCAACCCCCTGAGGATTTTCAAAAATCAACAGAGCGAAAGGTAAAAAGAATGACAGGGACAACAATGGAAGGGTGAGAGACAGAGACCACAGATGATCAAATTGGTAGAAATAATCACTATAATTTCCTAGATACTGTTCACATAACTGCTTTCAACAACTTTAAAATTTTTAATTGTACAAGTTTGGACTGTGATGATTTGAGGTATTGCCAGCTATGCCAGGAAAAGTAAGGCAGTGGATGTGTAACATATGCCAGCACAGCTAGGTAGACTTTTGTAAAGATTTATATGTCATTTTTATATCAAACTGATTTGTACAGATGTTTGTGATGAAAAATTTGTAAAGTTGCTTTAGCTAAAAATGTATCAACAGTGTATCCTGTTGGACAGAGGAAGAAATATGCATATATTATTGTAACTGTTGAAATGTATATATTATAACAAAGGATACCAGAAGAGAAGAGGTTAATAACAGTCCAGCTGCAGCTAACTTTAAAAAATGTTCTAAAATTAAATTACTGGGCCTAGGCCATAAAGATGTTATCTCACAATTACAAATGAAGCCAGAGACACAATGGCTGTAAGAAGTATGGTTTGTTAGTCTCTGGAGGAAGAGCAGAAGTGTTAAAATTGTTTTACAGCTTCCAGATGGTGCAATACACTTTAGAAAACTTGAGATATGTATTGTAACACATTTGTGCAATATCCTGGCAGCTTCTAGCCAAAGGAGTAGTATGGGAACCAGAAGTCATATGACCAGATGTGAATGATGTCATTCTGTAAGCCAGCTCTGCAAAGATATTTTAATACCAGATGAGAATGAAGTCTCACAGCACTCTGTTTTTGGAACTTGACAAGGAAGGATCCCTCACCTACTTCATCTTATCTTGCCCTAATAAGTGAACAAGGTAATAGTAATTATTTAGATCAATCAGGAAATATAGTGAGATTAGTTAAGTACTGTTTTTCTGTATCTGTGTGAATCTATTCATCTGTATTATTTTACTATTTCCTGTGATTGAAACTCTGTTTTTTATTGTAAATAGATATTTAGTATTTTCACAATCTTTATTTATTATTAAATATATTTAAACCTGTTATTGTGGCTGGTCTTTTTGAGAATGTTTTAACGATTGAGAGTACTATATCTATTTGGTGATGCACTGTGGCCACTCCTGAAAGCCTTACAGCATTGGCCAAATACTATCATTTGTATTAATAACAACTTCACTCAATATAATTGGGTACCCTTGTAAGAGGTTTAGAGTAGCTGGCTTTGGAGTGTCTGGTGGCATTAACTACCTTATAGTCTGGGCAGAAGGGGATATAGCTAGTAAATCTGCCCCAGCCTTCCCCAGGTGTGTGTGTGTGTGTGTGTGTGTGTGTGTGTGTGTGTGTGTGTGTGTGTGTGTGTGTGTGTGTGTGTGTGTGTGTGTGTGTGTGTGTGTGCAAATTGAATCTCAAAGAGAGCTACTTAGAGCAGGGACATAAAGCACTGGTTTCACAGAGAGACTGGTGGAAGACTTGGATTGGGCACTCAGCTGAGCACTCAACTCTACAGCTGTGCCAGTGGGAGTCTTACTGGGGATCTGGAGAGAGAGAGAAACCAGACTCCAGACTGTGTTCCCTGTGTGCTCTTAAAGGAAATTGTGCTTGATGCAGAGAGCTGCATCTGGAAATACTGGCTGTATCCATTTTTGTTCCAAGTGAACTTCCCTCTCCAGTGTCAGTGGTGAGGACTCAGGCTCCTTGATTACTGGCCCAGAGTGGGGACCTAACATATTGGGCGCAGCGGTGTGGATATTAATTGAACTTTTGTAGCTTGTGTCCAGTTGTCACTGAAGGTAGGTGTACTCTCAAGCAGCCACAAGGTAAACATACAGAGTTTCATTTTCACAACAGTTTTTTTTTTTGTTAATTTAGTTTAGTAAGGGAAAGCAGGCAAAGATGTCAGCAGAGGATTATGGTAAGCTGACAAAGAACCATTTGGCCAAGGTGTGTAAAGCCAAAGTACTGGGCCATGTCAACCTGACTAAAGAAGAAATTATTTTAGCCTTAGTCGCAGCTCAGACCAGCAACCAGGAGGATAACCAGTCTGATGATGGAGATTGGATCTGCATCCCTCAGAAATAGGACAGTTCACCTTTTTCTCAGAGAACTTAAAAACCCATCTGCAGTTAAAGAGACTTCAAGTGGAGGCCAACACTTGTAATCAGAATCAGCAGAGAGACTGCAGCAATCAAAACAGATGGAATTAGAAAAAGCAGGGAGACCGTGGCATTTGGAAGCTGAAGAAAATGAGAGATTGTGGTGTTTGGAGGCCAAAGAAAATGAAAAACAGCATCAACATGAGAGGGAGCTGCTGAGTCTTCATCAGGGTCATGGAAGTAATGGGGAAAGGAATAACCAAACCCCAGAAGCAATAAAGTTCAGTAAATTTCTTCCACAATTTACAGAGGGTGATAATTCTGATAGTTTTATTCATATATTTGAAAGAGTATGTAAACAGTATAATGCTGACCAATGGCTCTGGGTACAGTTCCTGACCTCCTTACTCCATGGTAAAGCTGTAACTGCTATTTCTTAATGGTCTGATATTAATTGTTTAAACTATGATAAAGTAAAGAAATGCTTACTTGAATGTTTTAAGTTAACACCTGAAGCTTACAGAAAAAAAATTTGTGAATATAGACATAAGACAGATGAAATGTGTGTGACTGTATTGCTAAGTTAAGCACTTATATTCATAGGTGTGTGAGTGGGTGTTGGGTCACCACTTTTGAAGGGCTTGCAGACCTTTTGGTGAGGGAACAAGCCCTTAGCACTTTGCCTGAGGACATGAGAATCTGGTTGGCAGACTGTGAATGTAACTCTGCAGATGAGCAGGGAAAAAAAGGGGATCTCTACTTAACAAGCAGAGCATTACTTCACAGGAATGGGATACCCAGTCCTACACATAGATGTAAGGGAACTCATGGTGGGCAGCCTAAACAACCCCAACAAAGTCCACCAGTAACCGGGGAAGCCACTAGTTCAGATGCATAGCCAGGATCAAGGGTTAAATGTTTTAAATGTAACCAGTGGAGCCACGTAGCATATAGATATACATGGAGGAAAGGTGGAGAACCAAAGGTGGCCAGCAAGTGGGAATAACAGTATACCAGTGCTAAGTTGTCTGGAAACAGCAGATGTACCAAACTATCACCAGAGGTTATATCCTATCTTAGTGGATGGAAAACAGGCCATTGCTAAGAGAGACACAGACTCTGACATAACCATTGTGAAGCCTGTAGTGGTTAAAGTGGAGCAGTACTTGCTTAGACAGTCCACTCCAGTCAGAGATTTAGAAGGGACCTCATTCTAAATGCCTTTGGTCAGGGTACACCTTGATGGGGAGGGTGGAAAAGGAAGCACGCAAGTAGGTGTGTGTGAGGATATCCCTGCAGATGTCTTGATAGGGAATGATTTTGATAATGCAGTATCTTGTGTGCATGCAGTTAAACACAGTCAAGCTTGAAGACAGGTATGTGGGTCTGGTAGCCTTGGGGGAGACCCAGACAGACCCCACAAGTGATGCCAGGGCTGGTGAGGTGGCTATTTTAGGGAGATAGCTACCCTGTAGCAGTTCCTGAAGGTGAGCCACAGCTGCTTGAAGGTACTGTTGTTCCCTTGGACAGGGTGACTGCAAGGGCAGAGGTTAGTAGTAGTAGCCAGGCTGACAGTGAAGCACCGCTGTCAGAGGATACCAGACTTCCTGTGGAAGGGGAGGTGGAAAGAGTTACAAAGATAAAGTGGAGACAGGCTAAGCTCTCGGACCGTACACTAAGAGGCTTGAGGGAGGTAGCTAGGGAGGCACTAATTCTCTAGGAAAAGGGGAGTCTGTATACTGGAACAGAGGGTTACTGTATAGAGAGTGAACCCCTGAGGGAGGGCTAGAGGGTGAGATAATACAGCAGTTAGTAGTGCCTAGAGTCTACCATCTGGTACGTCTAGCCATAGCCCATGACGTTTCTTTAGTAGGTCATATGGGCATAAAGTGTACCAAGAGATGTATTATGCAGAACTTTTATTGGCCTGGGATTGCAAGAGATGTAACAGGACATGTGAGCAGTGCCAAAGAGTAGACAAGGCAAGAGACAAGGTCAAGGCCCCTTTGATGTTTTTGCCTGTGATTGAGGGGCCATTTCAGAGAGCAGCTATGGATATTGAAGGGCCTCTGAGTATTCCAAGCTCCACAGGGAAGATGTATATCCTGATGGTAGCAGATTATGCTACTATATACCCTGAGATGGTGGCTCTGTCCTCCATTGAAGCAAATGCTTTATTAGAGATTTTCAGCAGGGTAGGCTTCCTGAGAGAAATACTAACTGATAGAGATGCCAGTTTCATGCCAGATCTACCGGCTTGTCTGTGGAAGCACTGTGGGGTGAAGCACCTAAAGACCACCCCATACTATCCCCAGACTAATGGTCTTGTTGAGAGGTTAAACTCTACACTAAAGACCATGCTATGGGCACTTGTAGACCAGTTTAAGAGAGAGTGGGAACATATTTGCCCATCTGTTGTTTGCATACAGAGAGGTACCCAAGGAATCCACAGGTTTTTCACTGTTTGAGTTGCTGTATGAGTATAGGGTGAGGGGGCCTTTAGATTTGATTCATAATGAGTGGGAGGGTGAGTGTGAATCCCACAGGGAGTCTGTTGTGCTATATGTCCTAAACATCAGGAGAAGGCTTTGGGAGCTCATGAGCTCATGGGCTTGGCCCAGCAGAACCTTGCAGGAGCCCAACAGCAGAAAAAGAACTGGTATGAAAGGAATGCGCGAGCCTGAGAGTATGCTATAGAACAGCAGGTTATGGTTCTCATTCTTGTCAGACACAATAAGCTGCAGGCAGCTTGGGAGGGATGCTTCAAAGTGGTGTGGAAGGTCAGTGATGTTAACTACATGGTAGAACTGTGAAGCAGGAGGCAGGGGCACAAATTGTACCATGTTAACATGATGAAGCCTTACCACGATAGGGAGGTCCTGGTGCTGAGTATTTGCAAAAGGTGACAGGAGGAGTCTGAGGGGGATCAATGGCTACAATGAGCCAACCAGCAACATGCCTAGTTGCTAAGGTGGAGTCTAGGGTTGCAGGCGTATGACATGCCAGTGCACCACTGTAGTGGGGTCAGCAATGCTAGTGCAGATGGGTTCTCAAGAAAGGGTATGGATTAATGTATTCCCAGACAGAATCATTCCTTTCAAGCAACATTTTTCAAGGGTCACTTGAAAAACTACCTTAAGTCTTCAAAGGAGGGAGAGATGTGATAATGTGAGGTATTGCCAGCTATGCCAGGAGAAGTAGAGCGGTGGATGCATAACATATGCCAGCACAGCTAGCTGGAATTTTGTTAAGAATTATATGTAATTTGTATATTAAACTGATTTGTACAGATGTTTGTGTTGAAAAGTGTATTTGTAAAGTTGTTTGTGTTAAACAATGTATCAGCAGTGTGTCCTGGTGGACAGAGGAAGAAATATACATGTATTTTTGTAACTGTTGAAATGTATATATTGTAACAAAGGGGTTAATCACAGTCCAGCTGCAGCTAACTTTGAAAAATGTTCAAAATTAAATTACTGGGGCTAAGCTATAAAGATATTATCTCACAGTTACAAATGAAGCCAGAGATGCAATGTCTTTAAGAAGTATGGTGTGTTAGTCTCTGTAGGAAGAGCAGAAGAGTTACAATTGTTTTACAGGTATGGTTTGTTAGTCTCTGTAGGAAGAGCAGAAGTGCTAAAATTGCTCTACAGGTTCCAGATGGTGCAAAAAACATTAGCAAAGCTCAAGGTATGTATTGTGACACATATGTGCTAAATTCTGGCAGCTTCTAGCCAAAGGAGTAGTATGGGATCCAGAAGTCATATGATCAGATGTGTGTGATGTCATTCTGTAAGCCAGCTCTGCAGTGATATTTCAACACCAGATGAGATTGAAGTCTCATAGCACTCTGTTTTTGGAACCTGACAAGAAAGGACCCCTCACCTGCTTCATCTTGCCTTGTTCTAGTTAGTGAACCAGGGAATAGTAATTCTTTAAATCAGACTGGAAAATATAGTGAGATTAGTTGAGTACTGTTTTTCTATATCTGTATGAATCTATTCATCTGTGCAATTTTAATATTTCCTGTGAGTGAAACTCTGTTTTTATTGTAAATAGATACTTGGTATTTTCATGTTATTTCATTATTTATTATTAAATATATTTAAACCTTTCATTGTGGCTGGTCTTTTAGAGGACATTTTTACCATTCAGAGTACTATATCTACTTGGTGTCACACTGTGGCCACTCCTGAAAGCCTTACTTTATTGGCCAAACACTATAATTTATATTAATTTTATTTTCACTCAGTATAATTGGGTACCTTTGCAAGAGGCTTAGAGTAGCTGGCTCTGGAGTGTCTGTTGGCAGTAACTACTTTATAGTCTGGGCAGAAGGGGGCATAGCTAGTAAATCTGTGCCTGACTTTCCCAGGTGTGTGTGTGTGTGTGTGTGTGTGTGTGTGTGTGTGTGTGTGTGTGTGTGTGTGTGTGTGTGTGTGTGTGTGTGTGCAAATTGAATCTTAAATAGTGGCTGTGTCAGCCACTTGGAGCAGGAACACAAAGTAATCGTTTCACAGTGAGAGTGGTGGAGGACTTGGCTTGGGCACTTGGCTGATGACTCAGTGCTACAGCTGTGCCAGTAGGCAGTCTTACTGGGGATCTGAAGAGAAAGAGAGAGAGAGAAAAAACATCCACCGGACTGAGTGTGCTGCCTGTGTGCTGTTAAGGGAAATTGTGCTTGATGCAGAGAGCTGCATCTGGAAATACTGGATGTATCTATTTTTGTTACAAGTGAACATCTGTCTTCAGTGTCAGTAGTAAGAATTCAGGCTCCTTGATTACTAGCCCAGAGTGGGGATGTCACATGGACATTACAGAGACACATAATTTGTTTGAGCGAGGCTTCACTTTCATTGCAGCTACAAAATTTGATTGTGTCAGAGCAATTTTTGATTTGAAATTTTGTTTGTTTGTTTGTTTGTTTATTTGTAAACTAAACTTGTCTTTCTTATTTAAAGATGATAGCGGACAAGGAAACATTAATCTTCTATCTAGAACTAGTACATTCAACCCCCATTTTACATCTGGTGTTTGCTCTATTTGAGAAACAATGTGAATGAAGTTTTAGACTGTTGGATTCCAGTAGCTGAAAACTTTTTCATAATCGTAATGCTGAAGAATGCTCAGTTTTGTACAACTTTTAAAAGGACAGGTCAGTTTAAGTGATGAAGCTCAACAAGGCTAGAAATGGAGTTAATGTAAACTGCAGACTATCTAGGTAAAATGTTGAACTTGTTAAATGATAATGATACATATGTTACTGTTTCTCTTTATGAAATTAATGTGACTTACAATCATATTGATCTATTGATAGAGGGTCTATTTATAGAAGGGAGAATTGACAAAACACAGTGTAAGTATGTCAAAGTTCCAAAACCAAGAATATTACCAATCTTTAGAATCCCTAAAACACAAAGGAATATTAGATCCACTGTTGAGACTTATTGTGGCTACAGTGAGGTCCAAAACTGAATCCTTAGCTAAATTTATTGATAATAAGCTAAAGGGTTGTTTGGATAGTTCTTCCTCATACTTTAAGGGGTTTGTAGCACTTTCTGGAAAGATTAGGGGATAGTGATTACATGAATGAAGAAATCTTTGTTACAATAGATATCAATGATTTATTTTCATTAATTCCCTACTCCATTTGGGTTGGAATGGATACAAGATTTACTTGAAACAAGCTCGCCCATATTCTCAAACAAAGAAGCATTACAATTTGTTTTGAATAGCATTTTTGCAATGTTTGAAGGAGAATTTTACCATTAAATTAGGGGAGTGGCCATGTGGGCTACATGTGGCCTGATGTATGCTAACTTAGTGTTATTATTTTGGGAACTTCACATTCTTTTTCCATCCCATTTTGATGAATGTTGAAGTACCTTTTTAAGGTACCTGGGCAACATTTTTATTTTGTGGAAGGGGTCTCACAAATCTTCAAGTGATTTTTTTACCCTTTTTTGAACAATAGTACCAATATTTTGACATTTACTCATACATTCTCAGTTGATAAGATAGCTTTTTTGAATGGGTCCATCATAGGGTGGGTAACTGTTATAATTCCATTTTAGGAAAAGCACATTTTCAAATGGCTACCTGAATTTCTCTAGCTGACATCCATTAATGCAAAAAGTCCGTACAATGGAACTGGCAAATGATGAAACTGTGAAGATTAATATCAGAAGACAAAGTCTTTTTGAGTGAGCTATACTTATTGATGAAGATGTTTCAAGAAAGAGGTTATCCAGAAAGTATTTTACTTGATAATAAACAAGAAATCCTGCTATCATGATAGGTTTATACTGATCTTGAGGGGTGGTGTGGTAAAACCACAAAGCAGTGATAATCTTGGTTGTTTTAATAGCAGCCTTATTTAACTTACAGTTCCAAGATGAAATCCATTAGGATGGTGTTTGAGCAGCACTGGGAAACCTTGACCAGTTTTGACAACATTAGAGAGATTAATGGGTTCACGGCCCTTATCATCTTTAGAAAATGTTAAAAAACAAGTTGAATTATAAACCTCTCAAAGTTGAGAATTTGACGAATACTCACATGTTTAAGTGTGACCATTGTAACCAATGCCAGTATGTGGAGTATGATTGCTCCAAGATGGGCCTGAGGAGATTTAGTAAAATTGTCCCACTCTCAAAGTTCAGTTGTAGTACTAGGGCTTTCCTCTGTGTTGGAATTTGCCACGCTTATGGAACATTTTACATAGGCAAAATGAAGCCTTCCTTCAGGAAATGTATTTATGAACATTATTATGCTATTAAGGTAAAAAAATACTAGGAATTCCCTAGTTAGACATATATTGAGTTATGTCATGATAAGTTTTTGTTTACAGTTTTAGAGAAGCTCAGTGTTGATCTGTATCCAGGCAACTGGGAACACCACCTTGAATGTACGGATTTATGGTGGCAGAGTAGATTGAAAGTAAATGAACCCCCAGGTCTTAGTGATGCAGTAAACATTAAGTGCTTATTGAGTAAAAGAGATGGAAATTTCTAATATGCACTTGATATGTATTTATTTAAATAATTGTATTTTTAATGTTTAGAAAATTTTATCACAATGTAACATCTTTTAAATGTAGATATGTTATTGTTGCATTGTACTACACCTTTAATAAATTCTTGTTTGTAATCAGTGATGTCATGGGGTAGATGGTTACTTAAATGCTGCTACATTTGTTTTTTGTTTGATTCTGAAGAAGTCTGACATGGTATAGATGAAAGCATTTAATCCTTTTATTAAAAAATGTCTTGATCTCAACTCTTCTGTGTTTTTTCCACTGTTAAACATTTGGTATTTGTGAATACTAGGCTAATTATGATGGGCTTAGCCATGCAACCCAAACATATCTTATAAAGGTTTGGTACCCTAAGGTTATTTTAAGGGGTATATGTAGACTAGGGCTTATGTGTTTAAGTATTTACAGACTGCCTGCTATGAAAAGAGAGTCAGGCAAGGTAACCCTTAATGTGATGCATTCTGAACAGTTCTGATATTTAATCTGTTTTAACATTGCATTGGTAATATAACTGTTTAGTTATGAATAGCGCTTTGTTTGCAATGGCCTGCCATGAAAGTGGTAATAAAAGTAGTGTCATACCTATTCTCTATAGTGATGCTAACAACATATTTGTAGCATCACTCACACCTGACAGCAGAGAGGTTATGGATGATGGTACTGCCAGGTAGTGATTGGTCATCCAGCATAGTAGCACTTCTAATACTGGGTTACAGCTATAGCTGGTAACATTGCAGAAGAAGAACAGTGATTTATAATGTCCAATGTTTTACAATACATCATCCACAGGACCACTTGCCTCTGAAGAAATCTATTGCTGTACACACAGCCATCACAAAAAGTCAGAAAGTATCAGTCATTCAAAAGCTTTCTGTTGGCACTGATTTTATACCATAGCTTAATAAAATGTCCTACCTTCCTGCTTCATGGACTTCTCTAGCAAACACAGTCAGTATAGTACAGGATATAGATGGTAACTATAAACCATAATGCATGTCATCTGAAGTAAAGCAAATATACCAACTCCAAGATCAACTACAGTAGGAAAAAGTTAATTTCCTAACCCCACTGTATTAAGCTGCCCTTTAGAAACGTAGTAAAAAGTGTGTTTGGTAGTTTGGTGTCATTATATGTCATTATATTTGGAGGGGATGTTATTTTCATGTGAGATGTACTGTTAGATGTTATGAAATTCAATGTTATGAGTTTCAGATGTTTTGGGTTTTAGATGTTCTGGTCTCAATGATATGAAATTAGATGTTATGGGCTTTAGATGTTTTGAAGGAGACCTATATATATATATATATATATATATATATATATATATATATATATATATATGGGTCTACTACCATAGATCAAAATTACACTATTTCAAAATACGATAGTAGTGACCCACTAAAGCGAAAGTGCACTTCAATGAAAGTGCACTTTCGCGAAATTCACTAGTACAAATGAAGGGTTAGGGCATGGGTAATGGATAGTGGATAGCTAGTAGGGCTATCCACTATCCTTAACCCAAGCCCTAACCCTAAGGTCCGTGACTACCGCACCACAGTGCAGGAAATTGTATTTCCTCCACTGAGCAGTAGTTATGGACCTATTTACTGCACTGTGGTGCGGTAGTCACAGACCTTAGGGTTAGGGCTTGGGTTAAGGATAGTGGATAGCCCTACTATCCACTATCCTTAACCCAAGCCCTAACCCTAAGGTCCATCACTACCACACCACAGTGCAGGAAATGTCCCGTTCGACTTAGTGACTTTTGCGAAAGTGCACTTTCATTGAAGTACACTTTTGAGTTAGTGGGACACTACTATCGTATTTTGAAATAATGAAATAGTGTAATTTCAATCTACAGTCATAGACACATATATATATATAAATATATATATATATATATATATATATATATATATATATATATATATAGATATGTATGGATCCCCTACACTACGCCGACACCAAAACACCAACACCACATAATACCGACAGTCCACATTACCGAACACCATAACACCGACTCATAAAACACACACAGAAACATCAACGTAAACCACACCAAGCATTCTTACACACTACTACACAAAATTACACACATAAACTAAACTATCACAACTAAAACATAAACAAGAATGTACCTGCAAATCACACACATTCCACTAAACCGCAACATCCCATAACGCCATTACCCACATAACTCCCACATCCCATTAACCTACCCAAAACCTACATAAAACAATTAAACCTATACAAAACAAAAACTTACACAAGCTACAATATACCCTACTGTACTCATGTGGGGGGCTGTGCCCCCCACCCCCCCACTTATATATAACAACAACGAGATTGCACTACAGCGAGGAAAGGGCATATTTCCCGATCTTCACTGTATCACATTCTAACCGTTTAGACTTAACAGCAAGACTTCCTGGACTCCGCAAGGCAACTACTGCATGTGGGGAACTTGTCAGTGAAATACCATGTCGCTATTTTTGGCATTTCAACATTCTGTGCTGTCGGTCTTCTGGTGTCGATATTGTGCTTGTCAGTTAAGTGGGCTGTCGGTCTACTGAAGTAGACCCATATATATATATATATATATATATATATATATATATATATATATATATATATATATATATATATATATAATATGCATGTATGTATCTATATATGTTATATACTGTAACTGTAATTAAGAGGTTTACTATAAAATTAAAAAATAATATTGCTGTAACACGATCATCATATCCATTTATGGTTAAGACCCAAGAGGTACTAACCAGTGCAGACTTGCTCCATGCCCTTTATTTAACAAAGAAAACAGCAAATGATAAGGCATACTGTTCAACGCTGACTTAATAATTTTTAGAATGATCTTTAACTAATACTGGCATGTCATATGGAACTACAGTGTAGTAAATCTCTATGAACTGTATTCACTTTGCAATATTTGAATAATCATCAGTCCTTCTAACGATATGCAGCCAGTATAACAAAGTAGCATTCTAATTTGTTGGCAAGCTCCTGAATCAGTGTTTTTCTGAAACTTTTCAGGCTTAAGATTGTTTTTCAACATGTATTCCATATGCAGATGCTCAGTTTTACTTTTACCTCTATTTTTTGTACATTCTCATTCTCTATATCTTGAGGCTGTACTTGTTATTTCCTGACAGGGTGGCTGTGAAACTTTGTCAGTTACACTGGCAGAAGAATTTTGTTCTGTCTGAAGAGTTTTATGATTCTTCCTCTTTTACATCTGTGACTCCATGCCTTGCACTAAGTAAGAACCTTGTTTATATGCTGCGATGCAAATAATGTGAATAATGTGTGCCCTAAGTGCTGACATGCTTGTTCAGATTTGGGAACTCATGTGGACAGTGATCTAATCTTCGACCAACATGTGTTCGCTGTCATAAAAATGTCCTTCTGTATTGCACAGCTTATAAACAAAGGGATTGTGTGTGTATCTAGGGATGTCCTCATTATGCTGATCATTGAGTACATTGCCCCCTTTGGTATGTATCTCTTCAGACATGTGCAGCAACTAGAACTCCCACAGAGATACCTTAGTAAAAGGATACAAGGCCTAAACAATATGTCCTACATGGGCCGACTCAAAACCCTGTCACTATACTCAGTATCCTACAGACTGCTAATTGGTGACCTGTATCTGGCATACAAGGAATCTTCTGACCCAATACTGATGGATTTACTGCATATCAGCAAGTTAAATGGCATCCGAAGTGCTCAGTGAAGGATTTAACCTCTTCTCCTCTTCTGCAACATCAACGGAATGGTTTGGATACACAGGTATATCTCACAGAGAATACCACTGCTCTGGAACAGACTCCCCATCCACGTAAAACAAAGCTTATCCTTGTCCATATTAATCATCAAGTTGGATCTATGGATGGGAGACAGAAAACCTATCCTAAAAATGCTTCCTGTACTACTAATGGATCGTTGTAGCTCCTAAATACTGTCTTCCATGCATGGGACCCCTCAAATTATAGCATACCTCTCAACTGTACAGATTTTCACAACAATGTCCAGATTTTTGCCTCATATTTTTAGTGTGTTCCTCCTAAAATCTGTAATTTTCTGGCAAATAGCTGAGGATTTAAGTCATTAAATAATGACAAACATTTGAGTTTAAGACTCCACATCCTTCAGAAAATTCATGTTAATGCAAAACCTATTATTCTATCAACTTTCCAAGTTTGTAAGAGCAATATTTAAAATTAGTCCATATTTATCCTCCCATCATTTTAGGCTTTATCCCAATTATTCTCATTTAGGGGTAATACATAATTATCAACCATATCAATTTGGCATAATGAATAAGATCTTTACCTCACAGACACAAGGTACACAGTTTTATTCTTACTTCTGTTTATTGGCTAGGCTTATAATAGTCTGCAGACTGACAGCCTACTATGAACCTGTGAACCTATGGGATGAGTAAGACCAATCTAACACCAAATGGGACACATTAAAGCTCCAAAATGGAAATTGGCTAGGCTTAAAATGGACCACAAGCCTACTACTTTATCTATGAACCTATGATGATATGGTAATAGAATGCCTTTCCTAACATTTATGATTTGGTCACAGTATTCTTTGTAAGTATGCATTGCAAAAGATGAGCAATTAAAAAAAAAACGTGTTGTCATTTCCACAGACTTTGCAATGAACAAAGATGTTTGATTTAGCAACTAACTTAGGAATTGACTTTATTGAGTAGTACAAGCCACTCTACTGCAGGGTGCTCAGCATTAATGCTGCAGCCATGACCAACAACATGCACCTACTATAGTTTTGAAGAACAAGATGTTTCTGATGTAATTCATGTGGATAGGGACATCATATGGCCTCTAGTGAACTTATATGTCCCACAAATTGGAACTGGGGGGAATTGGTAGCCTGTGTGCATATATATATATATATATATATATATATATATATATATATATATATATAAATATATGTATATGTATATATATATATATATATATATATGTATATATATATATATATTTATATATATATATAGATATGTATATATATATATCTATATATATATATATATATATATATATATATATATGTATGTGTGTGTGTGTGTGTGTGTGTGTGTGTATATATATATATATATATATATATATATATATATATATATATATATATATATATATATATATATATATATAAAGGCATCTCCCGGGCCTCAGCTTCTGCTTCACTGCAGCATTTCCTTAAACTGCTTCTAGCCTACATGGAAAAGCATATCAGTTTTACATAGATGCCTCAAAAGAGAAGTACCACAGCATGCTTCGATCTGGCACATTTCTCTGAGGTTCTGTCTTCAATAGATTGCACCCATTGCACAGACAGCAACATTTCATGCATCTCTGATGGTTGTTAATGCTAGGAGCATTAATAATAACGTTTTTGTATTAGAAAATTTGCTAAGTTCCCACAAGATTGATGTTGTTACTGTCTGTGAAACATGGTTAAAGAAAAATGACTGGAGCCCAATTCTAACAGGGTATAAATGTTTTTACTGTAACAGACATTCTAACAAAAAATCAGGTGGAGGTGTTATGATAGGGATTAAAGATAGCTATGAGACCTGTGATTATTACATGTTCAGTGATAACACCAATACTATATACTGTGTAACTGTGACAATAAAGACAACCCTGGAACATATAACAATTGTTGGAGTGTACAGACCACCAAAGTCAAGTGCAGATGACCTATAGGAATTCATATATTTCTCACATGAAACACAGGAGGGAAGAATAATATTAGCTGTGGACTTAAATTTACCAGAAACAGACTTAAATTTACCAGAAACAGACTGGAATAATATTGATTCAACAACGTAAGTAGAGAAATTATTTACAGAGTATATTCAGGAACAACAAATGCTTCAGATTGTAAAAAAACTACCAGGGAACATAATATACTAGATATTGTTTGTGTTCCCAAAGAAATTAGTGTAACTTCAAGTCAAGTTTTACCACCATTGATGTGCAGTGATGATGGGGTTATTAAGGTTAATTACATGTTCAGTGATAACACCAATACTATATACTGTGTAACTGTGACAATAAAGACACCCTGGAACATATAACAATTGTTGGAGTGTACAGACCACCAAAGTCAAGTGCAGATGACCTAGAGGAATTCATATATTTCTTACATGAAACACAGGACGGAAGAATAATATTAGCTGTGGACTTAAATTTACCAGAAACAGACTGGAATAATATTGATTCAACAACGTAAGTAAAGAAATTATTTACAGAGTATATTCAGGAACAACAAATGCTTCAGATTGTAAAAAACTACCAGGGAACATAATATACTAGATATTGTTTGGGCAGGATTCACGAAGGCTTGCACGGAGTCTAAGAGTAATGTAAGACTCCATGCAGCCTTCGCGATCCAGGAACAGCCCTAAAGTCCGTGTAAGAGACCAGCTAAAACGTCTCTTACACGGAGTGGGCGTGGATATGCTAATCAACTCACTTGCAGCTGAATCGCATGCAAATGAGGTAGATTAGCGATCCAGGAAGCCCAAAGCAGCCCGTGTAAGAGCCGTTTTAGCTGCAGAAATGTACTCAGTTGACAACTGAGTACGTTTCTGCAAAAAACACAATGGAGCCATGTCAGCTCCAAATAAAGGGTGCATATGTGTCAGGCAGCATGCCAATGGCCAAATATGTGGTCATTGGCAAGGCACCCCGATGCAAATATGAGAAATATTTTTTTTTTTTTCGTCGATTGCCGATGTTTAAACGCAGCGCAGCCCCGCGCAAACGGGTTGCGCTATATAAAACATAAAAATGAAGGTTATAAACCCAAAAATGTGGGTTTTATGCAATACATGGATTTACAATGCAGGGACCAGCAGACCAAAAACAACATGGCCACCGTTTAGTGGTTGCTAAGGGGGGAAGCTGAGTCTAAGACATGTAACTAAGCATTAGTAGGCAATCTGATGCAAATGAGTGTTAGGATACTGAATTCCACTGTCACATAGCAAATGAGCACATTCTGAGTAGTGTAAAAGTTACATAAGGGGAGGAACAGAGTAGGAGATAGGTGACATCACAGGGGGGAATGGCAGAAAGAAATGCAGTTCATTGGCGGTCAGTGTTACATGACAGATGTCAGACACATATCATGGAAAGAGGAGTGCCACAACATAAGCATGGGAAAGTCAAGAAATGGAAGGTGTACACTGTTGCCTACACCAAAGTTTCTTGCTGGGCGTGCATGCGCACGTGTGCGTGCCATGAAGCGCGAGTAGGACAGTATGCACGTGTGTAAGGCAGACTGAGCATGTGGGAGTGTGTTGGTAGATGTTTAACACTGTTTGCGCTGGTGTGCGTGCATTGTAACCTGAATAAGCAGATTCTGAACCGTGTAAGCATGTGTGCGCGTGTGTAAGCCACAGTGAGCGTGTTTCTGCTGGTATGCACGCTGCTCCCCCCTGAGGAAACAGAAAGGAAAAAGGAAGCAACAGAATTCGTAGGAAGCTAGCAGGGAATACTGCTGGAGCTAGCAGGTGAAAACAATTAGAAGCAGGCAATTACACAGGCAGAATAATAGCCCAGCCCAGCACTTAAAACTCTGCAAACAGCAGTGCAGGATGTTTCTCTCAAGAGACACTGCAAGACAGGAGTAAGCTATTAGAAGTGAAAACTGAAAAAGCTGAACTCAGAGCAGAAATGTTAGGGGCTGCCATAGCTGTCATAATGAGACATAGGCGACTTGCTGAGGGTGGTGACAATGCAGATGGTGCCAGACAACCCACAGTGAGGAGACAGAGAAGAGTGTACAGGCCCAGGGTCACCTACCACGGGTTACATGAGCTGGAGATAGTAGAGCGCTATAGAGTGGACAGAGACCTCCTGCAGCAAATAGTTGAGCTATGCAGGCCACACCTCACACACAGAACCAACAGAGGGGAATCCATCCCAGTGGAAACCAAGGTATGTGTTGGCCTAAGAATACTAGCAACAGGTGCCTTCCAAAGACCAACTGGTGATATGATGGGGATATCACAGGCATCAGCCTCCAGGGTACTGCACCAGTTCCTGGATGCCATGTCAGCACATGTCAGTGATCATGTATATTTCCCCAATGCCCGTGAGGTATTGGCCAGCAATATGCGTCTCTTCCAGCAAATAGCGGAATACCCTGAGGAAGTGGGTGCAATAGACTGCACGCACATACGCATCAAAGCACCAGCTGGTGAGCAGGGTAGGGCCTACATTAACCACAAGGGCTTCCCCTCCATCAACTGCCAGGTCGTGTGTGATGCTCAGGGCATAATAATGAATGTGTGTGCTGGCCGCCCTGGGAGCTACCATGATTCCCACATCTGGAATTTGACGCAGCTGTACCAGACATTTGCCAGTGGGGACATCCCACACGGACACCTAGTGGGGGATGCAGGTTATGCACTGGAGCCGTGGCTGATGACACCCATCAGAAATGCACACACACCTGAACAGGAACGCCATAATGAGGCACACGCACAAACACGTAATGTAATAGAGGGTGTGTTTGGGCTGCTCAAGTCATGGTTCTGGTGTCTGGACACATCTGGTGGAGCCTTGCAGTACACACCAACTACATGTACCCAAATTGTCATGGTATGTGCTATGCTACATAATATGATCTTGCGAAAACAGCTGCAGCAGGACCAGCATAGGGCTGGGCCACACAGCCCCCCACCATTGCCAAGGCCATCACAGGCAGAGCGTGACTCGGAGGAGGAACAACCTGAGCCTGCCCCAGTAGGCAGAAGGAGGCGTTCCCAGTATGCCCTGGCCTTGGCAAAGAGGCAACGCATAGCACATACACTGGCTCAGTAGGAACCCTGGGAATGATACCCCCTCTGACTCACTCAAATAATAACAGGGATGCTAAAATGACATGACCTGCTCACAAACATGTACAGGGAGTGTAATATGTGCATCCGACAGAGGCAGCCCTGCAGCACCACCTGAGGCATGAATGCCATGTGTTAAGTAATGTAACACCATGTACTATATGCACACCTGAGGACCGTGACTAACATCCTACCCTCACCAAGCATCATGCCACAATATGACAATGAGATGATCAATTGCAATAATTGGCTGAAGTATTGCAGTTAGTCAAAGGGGATCCAATGTGTGCCAGCCTGGGATGACATGCTGAGCATGACATGATGCTCCACCTGCTAGGACTGGCATGCACCTATCAGTGCAGGCCGTATGGATACTGGCAAAGGCTGTTGTTACCCACAGCGTGCCCTGAATAGGTAAGGCTCAAAACACAAACCTACCTCGATAGGTATCAGAAGGGATAAGAACCTAGATGTAATGCTACCCGATGCCAGAAGTCTAAACAGCAAGATGCATGCAGTCTAAACTCACCCAGTATGGAGAATGTTGATATCTGTGCTGTAACAGAAAACTGGGTCAAGGCTCACAACAGCACCCTAACACTACCAGGTTACACATCATACTGTGCTGTACAGCCTCAAAACATGGAACAAGCTACAAAAGGAGGGTGACTAGCAATAATTGTCAAGGATAACCACACCCCCATGTTGGTACCACAACAAGAAGCAGCATGGACTAGCCACAGTCAAGTAACAGTGGCTAAAACTGCCTCCCACTTTATAGCCTGCTACAGACTACCATCACAACACCAGGAACTGCACCTGGCCTATGTTGGAATACATGAATATATCAAGTCCTCCAAACCACATTATATTGGGTGACTGAAAATACCCAGACATAGACTGGGAGCATTATACTAGCTCCAACACTGTAGGACAAAAGTTCATAGAATCCATAAACCAAAATGCCCAGGAACAACGTACCACTCCCACAAGAGGGGTAAGCATACTGGATGTGATAATCAGCAACATGGGTACTGGATGGCAAGATGAGAATTGTATTGCTCACTGGTAAGACCAGACCATAGAGTAATCACACTGGATATACACATCCTGACCACAGTCCCTGGCCAGAAAACCACAGTGAAAAACATGTGTAAAGCAAAAGTTGCACTCCTCCAAACTGATGTGGAATCCATTAAAGGCCCTGTGCAGGTGCAAAATATGGGCCACACCTCAGAACCTGTTATACAGGCATTCCATGAACACTGCCAGGAATGCTTGGATTATGCCATCCTAAATTAAAACAAGACACAATGCCATACACGCAGGCATCTGGCATAGTGGACTCCAGCCATTACCAAACCATGAAAGAGAATGAGGAAGCTACTACATGATAGAGCAAACATAAAAAAAGAAGTAACCACTGATCAGTAGTATGGCAATAAAATATGTCCACACATACAATCCACTAAGGCCAGCTACAACAAGTTGAATCTGTGAATCTTGAGGCAATGTTACACCTGCCCCAAGTACACAGACAACCCTCAACTCCCCCCAAGAAATACAAATATATGTGAGAGATGCAACCATTTATCCAAACTGGAGGCTGAGCTCCCTCTACTCAGTACTCCCAAACCTAGTCAGGAGGAGAAGGTTCATAGGTTCATAGGTTCATTGGTTCATAGGTTGGTACTAGGCTATCAGCCCTAGGGCCTATACAAGCCTAGCCATAACAATTCCCTGGAGGTAACCACACACACCACAAATCCAGTCCCACATAGACCTATCACAACTGCAAACCAAAGACATAAACACAGAAAAACATTCCCGGAGGCCCGAATTACAAATACACCACACCAACAGAGGCCTCCAAAGCAGACATCCAATCAAACAACCTCCAAACATAGCACATGCAACACATAGTACACAAAGCTGGTGTGCCAAACAGTCACAGTCCAGAAGGAGAAACAACATGCCTGATACAGTTGTAATAGGTGACTCCATAGTGAGACACGCTGCTGTCCCGCACACCAGACTGAACAAGGGAAAGGGTACAGTAAGCTGCCTGTAGGCTGCTACAATATGCCACATAACACAAGTATGCAGGTCACCCCAAAGCAAGTAGAAATATGATGCAGTCATAGTCCATGCTGGTGTGAATGACCTGAGATGTACCTCCCCGAACTACATGAAAAGAGACGTAGATGAACTCTCCGATTATGCAGTCCAGGCCGGTATGACACTGACCATTTGCAGCATCCTACCCTCACCAAGAATGATGCCACAGTACAAACACAGAATGATCAGTTATAACAAGTGGCACAATTACTGGTGTCATTCCAAGGGGATCCAATGTCTGTCTGCTTGGGATGTCATGCTTGACAAGCCACGCAGCTGTTCCAGGGATGGCTTGCACCTGTTACCCCTGGGCGTCTGGATATTGGATAAGGCTTTTGCCACCTCCATAGAGCCTTTCGTAGGCAAGGCTGAAAAGACTAACCCACCACCCTAGAAAACATAAGTGGAAGGAAGCATAAGGGTAATGATGACTAATGCCAGATGTGTAAACCTCAATATGCATGCTCCCGACGCCCTCCCCAGTATGGAGAACATCGATGTCTGTGCAGTGACAGAAACCTGCTGCAAGCCTCCTGACAGCACACCAGCACTACCAGGTTATACCACATATCATGCGTTATGGCCCCAAAACCTGGAACAAAACATAAAAGGAGGGTGAGTATCCATATTCAGCACAGACACCCATACGTCCAGGTAACTGACAATGCACAAGGCATTGGAGTCCACCCATGTGCAACTAACCATAGGCAAGTCTGCTGTACAGTCTGTAGCATGCTACAGACCACACTCTCACACACAGGAACACCACCCAGCCGTCCTGAAGACACTGGACAGTATGAATGTCCCACCAAATACCAAACAAGGTACTCACAAATTACCACATAGGTGGTAAACCATTATGTATGGAAGGAGTAATCAGGGACCTAGGGACACAAGTGGACAGTAACCTGTTATGTGACACTCACATTGCCAATGTGGCTAGGAAGACTGTCTATATTGGACACCGTATCATGAAAGGATTCACATCTACGTCAACAGAGGTCATTGTGCCCCTATTCTGTTGTCTTATCAGACCCATAATCTAGTACAATGCCTCATTTGGGATGTACCTTACCTGACACCTGCAGCAGTTAGAAAGACCTCAAAGGTACCTCACCAAGAGAATAAAGGGTCTCAAATATATGTCATATGCTGCCTGGCTGTAGACACCCCAGCTGAATGCAGTCACATACTGCCTACACAGAGGCATTGTATGTCTGTTGTACAAGGCCATGTCCAACACAGTAATGGACATGCTCCACCCCAGAAAACTCAAAGCCATCAGAGCTGTGAGAGTGAGAGATGTCAACCTCAACACATAATGAAATAGGATGTGATGGAGGGACAGATACATAACCCAGAGGCTCCCCACACCCTGGAACAGAATCCCACTCCATGTTAGGCAGAGCCCCTCACTGACACTCTTCAACAGGAATCTTGCCAAGTGGATGGATGATCATAGATTTACACTGGGGGTCTTCACTGTGTCACGTCCAGACAGAGACACAGCAAAGCAAATCATAAATGGCCATAATATTCAGATAGCAAGGGGTGGCAAAAGCCACACACACTCTGGCTAGACTTACAAATGCCCTAGGGTGGTTAGCCTAGTATGAACCTATGAACCTATGAAGATACAAATTGTACAGGACACTAAGGATAATCCCAAGGCTTCCTCAACTGATGGTAGGAACCATGTTGGGAATTCACAGATATGCTCTGAATCACACAAATATTACAAACAACATACCAAACACACACACATATTGCCAACATACATCCTGACAGGTGCAGTGCAAACCCCCCCCCCAGAATGCAAAATATCTATCCCAGCAGACTGCTGGCCCCCTGACATTGCAGATGCTGAGGTAACAGCCAGCATCTACAAAGCAAAACACACAGCAGCAATGGTATGAGATGGTGTCCTGGTCTGAGTCCAACATGGACTCCAAGAAGAATGGAATGCCAAATCACACTACTGCTCAATGTCAGCCTTACCACAGGATATGTACCCAAAGAGCAGTGTACAACAACAGTGGTCGTTCTCAACAAAGGTGTTGCCTGAATGGATACTGAAAGCTACCATCCCAGAATCCTGAGAAGCTTGGTCTGCACAGCTATGGAAAGGATCAGCATGTACCACAGACATAAAGATATCGGGGACCTACTGACACTGGACCCTACCCAGTGTGGCTTTCTTAAGTGCAGATCCTGCCCCTAAACATGTTTGACTCATTTGAAACCGTCATTAAGGTCATTGATGAGGGCAATGTGGTCCACACTGCGTAGCTGGACCTTGCAAAGGCTTCCATACAATACCCTATGTGTTCATTATAGATATGCTCACCAGCTTAAATATAAACCCCTATGTCAGTAGAGGGGTTGCAAACCAGATCAAGGACAGAACTGACATGGTCAGACATGCTGCAGCCATGTCAGACTACAAACCAGATATAACTGGCATCCCACAAGGCTTGGTCCTGGGACATCCCTCGTTTGGTATATATGTCCCATAGGTACAGGCGAACATGGAAGGACTGTGTCTGAACATATTTGCAGAGGACTACAAGCTGCCCACCATATCTGACCCTCCAGCTGACACAAGCATCCCACAAAATGGCCACATAGAAACAGACAACTGGTGCCATAGCCATGTCAGCAAGCTAATTGCAGAAAAGTGTATAGTCAACCCCCGTGGATATACAGTAAGTGCCCACCAATTACCACATAGGTGTTAACCCATTACATACTTAACATGTAATGAGAGACCTGGGGACACAAAGTGATAGATATCCTGCATTGGACAAACATGTGGCTGCACTGTTTACAGAAACATACCATATACCCACCTAATCATGAAGGTTGTCAGATCTAGATAAGGGGAGGTCATTGTGGCTCTGCAGTCATCCTTCATCAGTGTTACAGTTGACTACAATAGCCCCTGTGGGATGTACCTCAGCAGACACCTCCATCAACTGTAAAGTCCCCAACAGTACCTCACCAGGAGTATCAAAGAGCTTGAACAGATGCCATGTGTTGCCTGATTAAACAAACTGCAGCTACACACACTGCCATACTGCCCACCCAGAGGCAAGCTGTGCCTGATGTATAAAGCCATGTCCAAGCTGGAATCAATAAACATGCTGCACCTTGTACAATCTGAATGGCAGTGAGCTATGCACATGAGAGACCTGAACCCCAGCACTGACATACATAGGACAAGCTGTACTGCATGATCCATAACACAGAAGCCACCCCAACTCATGAGTAAACTCCCAGTACAGGTTATCCATAGAGTCACTCATCGATTCTCCTCCAGAGGAATCTTGATGAGTGGATGGGAGATGGTAGGTTTACCCTGGGTATCACTGTTATGTCA
Source organism: Protopterus annectens (assembly GCF_019279795.1). NCBI lineage: Eukaryota > Metazoa > Chordata > Ceratodontiformes > Protopteridae > Protopterus > Protopterus annectens. Next base: position 67,526,434 of record NC_056725.1, read on the forward strand.
CAGGTAGACGGAGGCACAGTATACTAACCATGACATATGTCATGGCAAACTCCACTTACAATGTGTGTCGAAGGACAAACACACTCTCCGACTAGCATTAGAAATGGCCTAAGGCACATTGCTAGTGTCTGCAAATGTACACCTATGTTGTGGAATACACTACCAATGTTGGACAAGCCTGGTTTAAGTAGTTCACATCTGAACATAATGCAGCATGGTCAGATGTGCACAACTGGCCCCTAACCAGGCTGTTGTGCTCACTATGGAACTGTAAAGCAGTGATAGGACTAAAGCCCAGGATACTGTCCACCACAGTGAAAGTACTGAATCAGTACACTATACGGTACTACAGTGTAACGTCAGTATGAAAGGATGTTGACAACTGTATGCAAAGTATCCCATGCAAACCCTGCAGGCACAGTATAATCCCTGTTGTGTTCACACACAAAGCAGTTGGACAGTAGCTACACAACATGACACACAACACACAACCATAAATGGAAGATATTTGTTGAAGTTCACACTCATCCACAAATGTGGTGGGCTGCAGAGTTCAACATATGCAAAGCTCACACTGGGCATGCTCGCACACTTTGATAAATGAGACATATGTCAGACAACATGCCATGGGAAGGCTGAACTGGGCATGCTCACACACTTGGGCCAAATCTCAGTTTAGCAGTTGGCCACACATATCTGGTATTTGTGCGTGTTATTCCATGAACCAACCACATTACAGCAATCTGCCCAGTGCACACAGTCAAATGACTACAGAGACATACATGATATAGTGGATCCCTCCCATATGCAAACATCTTCCACAGATACACAAGTTGTTCATACAAACAGGGAATGCTATGGCAATAAAGACCTGCAAACAGTCTATCAGCAACAAATAATGTGCATCTGACAATTAAACATATGGGTGTAGAGGTCAACACTAGGCTGTTTGCCCTAGGGAATGACAGCTTAGCCAGAGTGTGCTTGGCGTCTGCCTCCCCAGTACAGTAGGCTACTGTGCCACTGTAAAGTAGGTCACATAAGGCACCGTGTGAGGCTAGTGTGCTGTGCCTCTGTCAAGCAGGGACACAGTGGAGATCCCAGGGTTTGAACTTGTTAAGCCACAGCCATGCTGTTGGTGTGTGCTGGAAGAGGGTTGCTGAGGACCTCTAACAGTAAGTGGGCATCAATAACAGACTGAGGGGAGCCTTATCTGCATTGTCTGGACAATTTCACTGTCAACACTGTGTCGTGATGATTATGAGGGATTGAAGTGTCGTGCCGGTACTGTTCAGAGATGTCCTCCCTCTGTGGGCTACTGCTCTGCAATGTATTAGCTCACTCTGTCTGTTGGACAGCTCATATATGGCTGGTGTACATCTGACAGGTGTCCTGTTGTGGAGCAGTCATGGGTATATTTGGGATAGCATGATCAATGCAAACCTTCCACATGCTCATAGAATGCAATTGTCAAGGATTATTCAGAGTGGCCTGTATACTCCCCCAGCATGGGTCCTTTGAAGTCTTCAACCCCAGTCTTCACAAGTGTAAAGTCTGCTTTTGATAAATACAGTTTGTTTGCAGTGACAACCTTGCCTGGGGGTGGGGATGGGATATGGATGGCCAGGGAAAGGTGGGTATAGTCAGATATCAGCAATGGTGGTCTACCTCTGGTGTGGAACAATGAGTACCCATGTTGTAGATGGTCAGGTGCAATATGTATTCCCCCTTGTGGCTGTGGTGAGTGGTTCTGCCATAGCACATGGACTCACAAATTGTAGTGGCTGTAGGGTAATGTTGTAGAGGCCTGAGTAGTTCCCACTCACAATATGCCTGTACCTGACGTTAACAACTGGAATGGTGTATGTGAACACCTGCATATCTTGGCACTGTTCCCAGGGAAGCAAAGTGTGTGTCCTGGATGTGGGAGGGGTGGTCAGGACTGGTTGTGTTGTGTGTTACAGGTCCTGTGGTCACGAAGCAGGGTATAAAACATAACCTGCCAGTGTGATGTGCATATCTGACCCTGATGTAGGTGGCTGCAAATGCATATATATGCTATCCCCCACCTGACAGGTAGTACTAGATGTACATACCTCTGTAGAAATAATGATGTCAGCACCCTTTAAATACTGCAGGTGCAGAACAGATGCCCAGTAATTTGGATAGTGCGCTCTGCTAATGCGTCTCCTTCAAGTGTCATAATATAGTTAGGTAGGGGTTTGAATCCTGCAAATGCTCCGTGTGTGTGTGGATGGGTGAGTGGGGTTAGTGTGTGTGCAAGTCTGTATGAAAGAAATGTCCCTTTCGGCAACTAGGAGAACACACTACAGGATGCACATTCCCCTTTCTAAACACTGATGATGTCAGCATCCTATAAGTAAAGCAGGAGAAGGGAAACCTCCCAGTAATGCGAATAGCGCGCTCTGCTAATGCGTCTGTCTCGAGTGTCATAACATAGTTAGGTAGGGGTTTGAATCCTGCAAATGCTAAGTGTGTGTGGAGGGGGTTAGTGTGTGTGCAAGTCTGTAGGAAAGAAATGTCCCTTTTGGCAACTAGGAGAACACACTACAGGATGCACATTCCCCTTTCTAAACACTGATGATGTCAGCACCCTATAAGTACAGCAGGAGAAGGGAAACCTCCCAGTAATGCGAATAGCGTGCTCCGCTAATGCGTTCATCTTGAGTGTCATAACATAGTTAGGTAGGGGTTTGAATCCTGCAAATAGCAAGTGTGTGTTGGAGAGGGTGAAAGTAGTGTGTGTGCAATTACATGTGAGAGAACTGACCCTTTTGCCAACCAGTACAACACACCAGCTGCTGCATATTCCAATCTCTACACAGAGATGATGTCAGCACCCTACAAGTACAGCGGAAGAGGGCAAATCTCCCAGTAATGCAAATAGCACGCTCTGCTACTGCGTCTCTCACTACTGTCATAGCACAGTTAGCTATGGCATTGGATTCCATACATGCCACGTGTGTTTTTGTCACACAGAATGCCCATGTGTGTGGGTTGTTGTTCACAATAATGCATGACATCGATTAAACCAGTAATGGCAATGGACACAGATGATGTATGTGTGTGCCAAATACACATATGTACCTGTGACCTTCAATAGTTACCATGTCTGACGCCTGCCACATGTGAATACATGGTATTTGCACTGGATAACATTATGACTGTGGTCTTCTGTGCGGGTGCTGCATGTGGTATGTGTATATATAGTGTGATATGTAGATGGTATCAACCTAGCAGCGAGGGATACACATCTAGTCTGGGGCATATAGTCTACATGTTGTTGATGAACAGGTGCTGCATGTTTTCACCTGTTGTGGGAGTGGTAACAAGTTGTTCCATAGCAATGCAGTGACTACATGCTAGGAACCTTTCAGCTAGGGTGTTGTAGCTACAGTAATTCATCAGCATTCAGTAATATGTCAGCATTCCTGGTGAGGGTATGATGCCAACCAAGGTCAGGATCATACCAGCCTGTGCCACATGCTCAGAGAGCCCTTCCATGTTCCCTATCATGTAGTCCAGGGAGGTACATCACAGGTCAGCCATAGTGGCATGGACAATGACTGAGTCATATGTGTCCATGCCTCTGACTGACCTGTATGCTTGTGTTATGTGGTGGACCATAGTGCACCACGGGCATATCACTGTGACCTTCACCTTGTCCAGCCTGGTGAGCATGACCTCACTGTACCGGACAATAAAGGTACCTAACACAACTGTAGCAGGTGTGTTGTCTAGCCGTACAGGCTGTGACTGTTTGGCACACAGGATTTGTGTGCTATGTGTTATGCGTGATGTATTCTGGCATAACGTATGCCTGTATGTCAGCTGCAGAGGTGTCTGCCGCTCAGGCAGGATGCTATTCTTAGGCTCCATGAATGGCCCAGTGTGTTCACGTGCTTGTATTGCTGGCAGTGTAGGTCTACATCAGACTGGTATTGTAGTCACTGTAGTATTTCATGCCACCTGACAGGTTATGCCAGTACTGGGTTCAGAGTGCTTAGTCCCCAGTTTGGCTATGTGGTTCCATCTCATACATGTGTTGTACGTCCATGTGTAGGGGAGAGGGTTGACTGTGCACATGTGGCAGCTGTGACATTGCCACATGACCCACATATTCCACAACTGTAATATAGAGGTGACTGACAACTGACTTTTGCACATGCTACCATAGTATTGTGATTGCCATGGTGATTAACAGCACATAGGGCCAATGGGGAACAAGGTACATAGGTTCATAGGTTCATAGGTTCATACTAGGCTATCTGCCCTAGGGCATTTATAAACCTAGCAATAATGTGTTTGGCTGTCGCCATCCATTGTAAATTTATCTTGCTATGCCCTTTTTTGAGGCTAGTATACTGTGCCTCTGTCTAACAGTGACACAGAAGTGATACCCGGGGTAAACCTATGATGTCCCATCCACTCATCAAGATTCCTCTTGAAGAGAGTCAATGAGGGACTCTGCCTAACCTGGACTGGGATTTTATTCCAGAGTGAAGGCAGCCTCTGGGTTATGAATCTGTCCCTCCAGCATGTCCTATTTATTTCAGTGCTGAGGTTCAAGTCTCTCGAGCGTGTAGCTTGATGGGATTTGGATATTCTGAGGTGCAGCATGCCCATTAATTCCGGGTTTGACATGGCTTTATACATCAGGCACAGATCGCCTCTGAACAGGCGGTATGCCACTAAGTAGAGCTGGAGTTTCTTTAACTGGTCAGCATATGGCATCTGTTTGAGCCCTTTGATCCTCTTGGTGAGGTACTTTTGGGGTCTTTCCAGTTGCTACAGGTGTCTGGTAAGGTACATCCCAACAGGGGCATTGTACTCAATTATGGGCCTGATGAGGGATGAGTAAAGAGGCGCAATGTCCTCCCCTGATCTAGATGTGAATCCCTTCATGATGAGGTGGGCTATATAAAATGTTTTTCTAACCACTTTGGCCACGTGGTTGTCAAATGAGAGACTGCTATCAACTTGGGTCCCCAGGTCCCTAATTACTTCTTCTGTACTTAATGGATTACCACCTATGTGGTACTTTGTGGGCACTTTGTTTTTGCCAAAGGGGATGACTATACACTTTTTGGCATTCAGCTTGAGGCCATGGCTCTGGCACAAGTTGTCTATTTCTATGAGGCCCTTTTGGAGGATGCTTGTGTTGGCTGGAGAGTCGATTATGGGGGCCAGTTTGCAGTCATCTGCGAATTTGGTCAGCCACAGTCCTTCTGTGTTGGTCTGTACCTCCGATAAATATATACCGAACAAGAGAGGTCCCAGGACTGAGCCTTGTGGGACACCACTGGTAACTGGTTTGGAGTCTGGCATGGCTCCAGCAATTCTAACCATGTGGGTTCTGTCCTTGAGCCAGTGTGCAGTCCATCTAGTGACATAGGGGTTTATATTTAAGCTGGTGAGCTTCTCTAGAATGCCCAAGTGGGGTATTGTATCGAAGGCTTTAGCGAGGTCCAGGTAGGCTGTGTGGACCACCTTCCCCTCGTCAATGGCCTTGGTGACTGTTTCAAAGAAATCAACCAGGTTTGAGAGGCAGGATCTGCCCTTAACAAAGCCAAACTGGGTATGATCCAGCGTCTGTAGGTCCCCAATATCTTTATTTATGAGGTCCATGATGATCCTTTCCATAGCTTTGCAGACCAAGCTAGTCAGGCTTATGGGGCAATAGTGTCCAGGATCCGTTGAGGCACCACCTTTCTGTAGAGGGACCACTGTTGCTGTACGCCATTCTTTGGCCACATATCCTGTAGTAAGGCTGGGATTGAACAGTAGTTTTATGTTTGGGTGTAGCTCTTCTTGGAGTTCATGTAGGACACAGCCCGGGATACTGTCTGGTCCCATTGATGCAGTGTTTATTGCTTTGGAGAGGGCTCTTACCTGAGCATCTGAGATATCAGGGGCAGCACTCTGCTGGGATAAATATTTGCCCTTTCGGTGTGGAGGGGGGGGAGAAGTTTGCGCTGAACCTGTTAGCTAGGATGTTGGCAATGTCTGTGGGTTTGGTGTTTCTATTGACATTTTGGACTACCTCTGAGCATATCTGGGAATTACCACCCAGGTTCCTAACATAACTAAAGAAAGCCTTGTGATGATGCTTAGTGTCCTGTGCAATTTTGTCTCGAAGCTGGCCTTAGACAATCTTATGAGTGCCCATAGTTTTTTGCTAATACTGATCAGTGATGCCTTCCCTTTTTGGGATTTTGCTGTATCATTTAGTAGCTTCCTCCTTCTATTGTATAGTTTGTTTATGGCTGGGGTCCACCAGACAGGACGTCTGCCTTTGGAGGATTGGGTCTTGGTTTATTCGGGATCGCATGATCCATGAATTCCTGAAGGTGTCCATAGAATGCGTTTATAGAGGAATCTGCGGTCTGGTCCGTATTTTCCACAGACCCAGGGGCTTTTAAGGTTCCCACCTCAGTTTTGAGGAGTGTGAATTTGCTTTAGAGAAGTTGTTCACTGTGGTTTTCTGGGCAGGGGGTGGGGTCGGGATGTGAATATCCAGTGAGATTAGTTTATGGTCTGATCTTACCAGTGAGGGATACACTTCTGGTCTGGAGCATAGAGTCCCCATGTTGGTGACGATCAGGTCCAGTATGTTTTCCCTTCTTGTGGGAGTGGTAGCAAGTTGTTCCATAGCATTTGAGTTCATATATTCTAGGAATCTTTGGGCTAGGGTGTTGGAGCTAGAGTCATGCTCCCAGTCTATGTTTGGGTAGTTGAAGTCCCCCAATATAATGGTGTTTGGAGAGACCTTCATATTTTCCACTGTTCTCAGGAAGGCTGAGTGCGGTTCTTGGGTTTGGGAGGGTGGTCTGTAGCAGGCTATAACCTGGAAGGCAGTTTTACCCATTGTTAGTTGCACATGGATAGTCTCTGATGCTTGGTGCTTTGCCACCAACCTGGAGGTGTGGGTATCTTTGATGAATATCAATACTCCCCCTCATTTTGTGGTTCGGTCCAAGTTTTGGGGCTGAAAAGCATGGTATGAGGTATAACCTGGTAGTGCTGGGGTGCTCTCAGTAGCCCTGAACCAGATATCTGTTACTGCACAGATATCGATGTTCTTCATGCTAAGGAGAGTTTCGAGTGCATGCATCTTGAGGTTTAGACTTCTGGCGTTGAGTAGCATTACTCTTAGTTTCTTATCCTTTGTGATACCTATGAAGGTGGGTTTGTCATTTGAGCCTTGCCTAACAAAGGCACTATAGGGGTAGCAAGAGCCTTTGCCAATATGAAAAAGCCCAGGGGTGACAGGTGCAAGCCTTCCCTAGCGAAGCAGGTGGTTCAACAGAAGATGAGTGTGTGAGGGTGTAGTGCCTGTGATTAGTTAGCAGTGGCATATATGACTGCTCACGTGGACAAATGCCAGGTAAGTCATATGCAATGTGTCACAGGCAACGTACATGTGAACAGGACAAACAGTGACGTTCTGTCAAGTGAGACATGGACATACATATAGTAAGCTATGCAGATGTCACTTGGAGTCCACAGAAGCTCTGTAACTATGCAATGCAGGTGGGATCAGTATTCCAGGGTAATTGCAAGCAAACATGCATGCAAACAAAGCTACAGTAAGCAGGGCTGCATGTAGTCCATTGTACAACAAACAAGCTGTACCACTTCCAGTAGGTAACACTGCAAATATGCAGGCACTATGCACATGTACATGGAAATACACAGGTCAGATGGCAAGGGTCCAGTCTCAGCGCACACAAGTGTACAGACCATGTACCATCAGGATGTACAATAACTGGATGGAAACCCATGTGCTCATACCTGCAGTAATACACATGTCAAATAACAGACACTGAGCCTTCACTCAGTGGTTCCATACTTAGTAGGATGTATGCTACCTGGCCTGCCACCACAGTATCCCTGACATGTATGGGGACTCTCCCTCCTGTGACAGTTAGTTTTGTGTGTTGGGGCTGTCTAGCATGGTATGAGATGTGAGCTTGCAGTGCTAGGGTGCTCCTGTGTGTCCTGTACCAGTCGTGTAGTACTGCACACATATCAACATCCTCAAACATCCGCATTGCAGAGTCCAGTGTGGGCAACATGCCACTTGCAGTTTACATGTCCATCATTGCGTATTAATACTTTCATTACCTTATCCCTTGTGCTACCTATGTATGTAGCCTTCTGTTGACATCCTTACCACCAGTATGCCAACATGTGTAGATGATACACTATGGTACTTATCATGGGTGTAGACAACAGTACATGACAATCATACCCTTATTGCATCAGGCATGCTGTGATATACCCACAATTATTTCAGCACACAGTACTGTTAACAACATGATACTATTACTACACGTCTATGTAGTCACCCTGTGCATCAGCAACATGTTAACCTGTACCTGCACTGATGTTACAGATTGCAGGAGGTGGCACAGTTTCATCATATGCACAGGGTGTGAACTTGGTATGCCTAAGTCAGCCACCGATACCACCAATTGACATGTATGTGTATGTGTGTTGGTGAGGGACAGCAGTACAAGGTGGGGCAATGTTGATGCAGTGTGTGCGTGTATGCGGTAGCCCTAGGTGTTGTCAATTTGCATGTGTGTATGGATGCACACAGATCCACCTCATGACTGCCATATACTGGTGTTTGTGGACAGCCACAGACTGTACCTGCCAGGTCATACAAATCAGTGTCTCTGGCCATGGACACAGTACCTGTGGGACATGTGGTGTAACTGGTGTATAGCAGTGGCTCTTGCACTTTGTTTCTATGGCTTCAATATTTGCCCTTTACAGTCACTACTTGTATGCCTGCTAGGTGTCCTGACTGTAGTGTGCTGCTGTGGCTTTCCTATTTTCCATGTACATTCACACCTTGGAATGCTTGCTATATCTGCTAGGGTGTTACAGAATGCAGTGTGGTCTGGCCATGGTGTGGGCCTTGACATCTATTAGGGTATTTGAGTATGCTGCTGAGCAGGCCCCAGACACTCTCAGGTGCATCTGTTATCTGCCTCATGGAATGGTACATATCAGTGGGGTACACCCATTAAATTGTCTGGTATGCTGCAGTTGTGACTGTGGGATAGCATGATCATATGTATTACTACACTTTTTCTGCCATGCAAGTGGTGCATACTTTCAGGACTTCATAGTTACCATTGCGTGTGTTGTAACACCTTTCTGCCTACTGTTTGTACATTTCACATGGAGTCTGTGGGGCATTCCTGTAACTCAGTCACTGTTGCTATGTCTAGGCTCTTAACTATTCAAATATGGTGGTGTCAAACCTCTCATGTGTACAAATATTTGCAGGTTGTCCACATTTCTGCCTCATATTTTGGTCAATATCTCATGCACAGCTTTTTCTGGCAAATCACTCTGGGATCAAGTCAGAATATAGTGACAAACATTTAAGTTTCAGACTTCATACCCTTCCAAGCATCCAACAAAATGCAGAACCTGTTACTCTCTGAACTGTTTAAGTTTGTTGTAACATTATTTGTAATGTGTCCCTGGTTTTGGCCCTTTGCTCCACATATTTTATTACTTGGTCCGGATGTGTTCCTGTAACAGGTTGTGGGGTATGGGCAGTGATTATCCTGCTGTGAGTATGTGTGTGGCTTGCAAGGTGCTACAGTGACATTATTACCTACTAGCTACCAACTAGCATGGCTGTTTCTGTTCACACACAACTATCATAGATATCCACTAGATTTGACAGTAAATATACATGACATGCTTTGTGTACTACACATCCTATATTCCCTTTACATTCATTCCTACTATTACATGATATATTTATTTTAGCACAATGTTCTTGTATAACAGTCATGGCTTAGTGGTAAGTTATGCGGACTAGTGTTTCCAAGGTCCTGGGTTCGCGACTGACAGTGGGATTTTATTTTGCTTTTGAACTGACTACAGGACTTGTCAATCAGAGTGACTAAGGCACTTTTAAGCAGTTGTAACCGGATTAGCGCTGGTTTGCGTGGAGCTCACACATGCGCACTGGCGTTTAGCTCCGCGCATACACGCGCACACCCGCTTACAACCGCTTAAACGTGCTTACTCTTGCGCACACCCGAGCTATTTTCTTTGAAAGAAATGAAAATGGGGAGACAGGAAAGTGGTGAAAAAGGGGTCACAAAGAGGATAAGACAGTAGGGAAACAAGCTCGGGTTTTGCAGGAGGGATGTAGGTAAGGCCCATAGCTGCCCATTTCTTCATCAGCAACAGCTGTGCATATGTATGTAATTTGGTGTGACATTTGAAACCTTCCACCCCTGAGAGAGTTGTCAGGACAACAATAATACTTGTTGTACAGCCAATTGTAATTGATAGTTTCCATGTCCAGCAGACTTATGTGCGGAATGAGCAGCTATGTATGGGGCGTAATTTTTTTGTGGGTACAGAGTGCCCTTTTTTTTTTTTTTTCAGGTGAGAGTGGTATGTCAGGTGAAGGAAGTCGGTATAGCTGGGGAGGTAGGTTGGGTAGGTAAACAGACAAGACAAACAAGACGCATACAGGGGCGGTGTATGACATGTGTGGGGGGGGTTACACAATTGACGGGGACGGATGTTTGGATATCCAGAGCCCATGAGCCCACAGATGGCAACAGTGGAACTGATATCCCCACCCATGGGCAGTTGCCACTGTTCCTTCACTGCACAGGATGGGACTGTGCTGGGGGCTGTGTAGGCCAGGCAACAGGCATGCCCGTAAGTTGTGTCACCTGTGCCTCAAGCTGGTGTAGGGGCCCAAGAACAGAGCCCCGGATCTCCCTACGCACCACAATCCGGACGCTACGGAGGGTGAGTGGTGGTTCTCCTCTGGCCACGCTTGCAGAGGGGGTCAGGCCCCATCCCCTGCAGCGCTTCCACCCGCAGGTGGCACAGGGCCACCGGAGGAGGGTCCAGACTGGGCACTAGTGCCAGGTGCACTTGCCAGCTGAGGTGGGAGAGGTGGGTCCGCTGGAACCCGCCTTCCCTGTCGTCCTATGTTTTGCATTATGTCATGACAGTTTGGGTTAGTAACATACAACACCATTCGCAATTAGTTGTAACAGCATGCATTAGTATTCCCATTAACCAAACACCCAGATATTCACACCATTGAACAGCGAGCATAACGCATGCATAATTTGAACAGCAATACACAGTCCAACAACATGCAGGGTTGATTGATGGCAACAGGCCATCAGGTTTGGATGTATGAACAGGGCAGATGCATCAACGTACATGCAAATATTTATGACCCAACAGGACAAATGTCCAGGGGTGTTAATTGTGATTGCACATACCAATTTCACGTGGAATGGATTATATGTGGTTATAGGGTGGGGTGAAGAAAATATTATTAACACCTTCGAATACCAATACATATGCTGTACGTTTCTAATAGCTACAGATATATACACACTACTGTTCTAACTACAGTTTCCTATATGATAACTACTTCAATTTGGTGATAGGACTGTTACTGCTACATCAATATACATTGTATTGTTATTCATACACGTTCATATCTGGCTTTGTTCAGCTACATCATCCTGCTACATTTGCTTTATATAGCTATAGACAACTGTGGATGTTTGATATTTCAGACAATCATACTATCTGCATATTGCAGACTGAGAGCAACATATCCAGATTTTGGGATACACATTCCAGCTGCAGCAACACTTTGAACACATTTTGCAGTTTGGTTCTACTTGTCACATTCATTTCATTCTGTACTGACTGCAGTATACTTTATTCAGGGGTTATTACTACTTTATTGGTGGATTCATAACTCTTTCTCACACTCTCTCACTTGTTTGCATTTTACTATTCAGGATGGTACTTACTTCTAGGCTTTATTGACATGTTTTAGCTGTAGTTATTACAATCCTTTCCAGCAGTCTCACTTCTGTCATGTTTCAGTATTTCAACAGGGATATATTTCACACATGTGATTTGCTCATCTTCTGCAGCTGTACTTTTCAGCCTGCTGCAGGTTGTGTACTATTATATTACAGGTGGGGCATCTTTATTTCAGACTTTATTTCAGACATTTTCATTTTTCTGTTTGGATTACAGACTGCAACACACTTTTGTAATCAAGCAATACTTGCAAACACTTTTACACTGTTACTTGCACATTTTATTACTTAGTGACTACACTGCACTCTTTTGCTACCTGTCATACTTTTATATTTCTTTACAGTTACTGGAAGTGGATTACTGACCTGCCTGGTGGCGCAACCACACCAGCCTATCGTCATAGGCTCTGCGGTTCGCAGAATGGACACCTGCAGCTGTAATATAAATGAAGTAATATTGGAATACACATCTCCATAATATCAGCTAATTTAATTTCTTACATATATAATTAAATGTAACTTACTCAGTAGTGGGGCGTTGGGCATTTGCCGGGCCTCCTGGATCCAAAGGTTCAATTGGTCCTGCTTGCGTCTCTTCAGGTCCGCATGGTGGTGATGGACCTGCTCACCAGTCCTTGGAATCCCTGTGGCACTGGTGAGATCATGAGCCAACCGGTCCCACGCCTCAGCCCTATAATCTCCCCACAGGACCTGGCCCTGCATGAGTTGGGCCTCATGATTGTGGACTAGGAGCCAAACCATGTATCTGGACTCCTCAATGCCCCACCTCTGTGCTCGAAAGCAGCTACCCTCACCTACTCCTGACATTCTGGCTGCAAGTCAGTTCTACAATCGTTTATGCTGTGTATTCCCGCCTATGGGGCTTATATATGCCGTTTTTCCCGCACTTATCTGTGATTGACCATTTTGAAATTGTATCAACTTCACAAAACCTGCTTTGTCATGCTCCACTTTCTATTAATTGCTATATATTTGCTATTACTGCATTTCTAAGTACAGCTGTCATGGCTTAGTGGTTCAGTACCTTGACTATGGTGCATGGTATCCTGGGTTCGAACCTGGCCACTGCTTTTTATATTTTATGACTGTCTAGACAGGCTAGGGGGTGTGTCTGTGTAAAGGCAGTTTTGTTACAGCTTGCTCAACATTGCCCATTGGTTAGCTTGTTTGCGCGGTGCACAGCTCCGCGCAAACGGGTTACGCTGGTTTACGCTTCATTTGGCTGTCAGCACGCATATTACGCTCAGCTCAGCTAGGTTTGGCTGTTAGCACGCATATTACGCTAAGCTCAGCTAGGGGCACACAGTTTCAGCGTGTTAAACCACTGCTCACCTACGGGCACTCATTTTGCACCTGTTAAACCACTGCTCACCTACGGGCAGATGCACTCACCTTGTTAAACTGTAGCTCAGCTATTGGAACATCTCGCATTTTTTATTGTTTTGTTATCTCACATTTCTTCAAAATAAATGGACTATTTCATTACATTTTACATAAAATATGATTTTATATGTGTACATATTTGTCAGGGACTTGTTTTGTGCTTATTTTACTAAAAATAAAATTGGATGTTGTGGGGGCTCAAACCATGGATGCCTGCTCTTCAGCTGACATCTCTACCGCTACGCTATTGCTTCTTGGCTTACTTTGCATATTTAATTCTTATATGCTTTTCCACTGACTGCTAACTGTGGCTAAGCTACGGGCACGCCCACGCAAATGAGCGCACTCACGGGCAAACATCTTTACGATTTAAAAAAAATATATAACATGTTCATTTATATATTTTATGTTCATAGTGTCTGTGGGGGCATGTGTTGTGTTGTGTTTATTCACATTTCCATGGCCTCTGTCGTGGGTGTTTACTTTGGGCACTTTTACTCTTCTGGGGGCGTGTCCGCTTGCAGGGCTCGGCCTATGGACACGCCCCCTACTGTCTTCCACGGACCGTGTTAGCCTTAGGTGTGGTTCAGCATGCTCTCATGAATATGCAGAGCATGCTGACATCACTCCGTTTAACTGCAGCCTCCGTGTAAGACTTATAACTCTTACACGGAGGCTTCGTGAATCCTGCCCATGGTGTTCCCAAAGAAATTAGTGTAACTTCAAGTCAAGTTTTACCACCATTGATGTGCAGTGATGATGGGGTTATTAAGGTTAATTTGTTGCTAGATAATTCTGTCAAACTGAAATCTAAACCAATGCACAGAAGGTTAATTACAGATTATATGGAAGCAAAACAGTCACTGTGTAAAACTAACTGGAGTGAGGTGTTCAGTGGAAAAACTGCAGATGGAATGTGGAAAGTTTTGAAAGAGAAATTGAGTACAAAAAGTCAAAAAAATGTTTAACATCAGGATCTAGGCATGCAACATCAGGGGGGTATATTTTCATAAGAACAAGATACCTGATTAAGGTGAGAGACAAAAAAAATATAAGAATAGGAAGAAAGGTCGAACTACAACTTTAAAAACTGAAATAAACAAGCTGGACAAACAGATTAAGCACAGTGTTAGACAAGATCAAGAAAATTTTGAAGAAAATGTATATAAAGATATTGGGCATAATAGGAAACCTTTTTATAGATACATAAGATGTGGAAGGAGTAAAGATACACAAATTGATAAACTGTGTGCAGATTCTAAAATGTATTCTCAGACACAACAGATTATAGATATATTTACAAAGTCTTATGCAAAACAGTTTGGCTCCACAAAAGGGGTGGTAAGTTGTCCTAGTGCATCCAGGTAACCCCAGATACTGGAATCAAATTAGATTATATTGACAAAGAGCTGTGAAAACTGGATCCAAACAAAGCACAGGGAGGAGATGGAATAAGTAACAATGACCTGAGAACACTTCAGCAAGAACTTACACTACCATTATATCTATTATTCACTAGGTGATATAAATATGGGGATATTCCTCAAGATTGGAGAAATGCACTTATTAAACCTGTCTTTAAGGGAAAGGGGAGTAGGACACACCCAGAATCATACAGACCCTTAAGTCTAATTTCATGTTGTGGAAAAATAATGGAGAAGGTAATACTGAATAAGTTATTGTCAGAACTGGATAGGTTGGGATTTTAAACCATATATCAGCATGCATATGTTGAAAATAGATCCATTGCCACCTGTAACATGATGTTCTATAATAATATAATAACAACTATGAATGAAAAATTGTGCTATGATGTGATTTATATAGATTTTACTTAAGCATTTCACAGGATTATACACAAAACACTGATCAATAAATTAATACAACTAGGTATTGATGTACTGTTGATAAGATGGATAGCTGCATGGCTTAGAAATAGGACATGGCAAGTATCACACACCAAATGGACAGATGAAATCCTTGGTTACAGTCAAGGTATCCCACAGGGCTCTGTCCTAGTCCCGTACTTGTTTAGATTGTATCTTTCAGACCTTACTTTTTCATCTGAGGTGTTCTACAGTCTATATGCTGATGACCTGAAATTGGGTAAACTGATTACAAGTGTTACAGATAAGGCATGTCTGCAAAATAATTTGACTAAATTGACCATTTGGGCACAGCAGAATAATATGATGATAAATACATTAAAAACTAAGCATATGAGATTTGAGAGACATAAACTGAAAGGTGAATATTTAATACAGCACACAGTGGTTGAAACTGTAGACTCATTTAAGGACCTGGGTATATGGGTAGATTCATTTATGAGTGTTTCTAATCATATCAACCAATTTGCTAATGATAGTTATAGAACTATAGGTTGTATAAAAAGATTTATAAAGTCTAGGAAATCAAACATAATGAAGTAATTGTTAAGTTACATTAGACACAAACTTGAGTATGGAATAACAATATGGAAACCCTATAGGAAAACAAGCATGAATAAACTGGAAAGAGTACAGCGGAAATATACCAAGGGCATCCTTGGATGTGAAAATCTAAGTTATTATGAAAGACTAAAATATCTGAACTTGTACAGTGTCTCTTACAGATATTTAAGAAGAGATCTTAGTCAGGTATATAGGGCATTTAGGGACAACTACCTCTGGGAATGTTTGAGGTTATCAAAAAGTACTAGAGAATCATTAGATAACCTATGTAGAAGATTCTATAGGAATGCGAAGTGTACTAACTGGTTCTCTGACAGAGTAGTTGATGCTTGGAACAGACTACCAAATTAAATTAAAGCAAGTACTAGTTTAGATATTTTTAAGAACAGCCTGGACATTTATTATGGGAACAAATGTTTTGGTACATTGGCAAGCTAGAAGGGCATTAATGCCAGTGCTTGAAATATTTGTATGTATGTATGTATGTATATATGTATGTATGTATGTATGTATGTATGTGGCTGTTAAGGTCCCACTAGTCCACTGGTGGTGTGGGATGCCTGTGGGTGAATGACAAATATCTCAACCCAGCATGCTATTAGTTCCCATGATTTACATATTTGGCACACAACTTCATACCACCACAACTTTCTCCATGGAGGGATACCTAACCACTTGTACCATCTTACTCGTGCACGTATCCATCTCCTTCCACTAGCCATAACTCTACACATTACATTACAAAACATCTTTTCCCTAATAGTACACTCACACACACTTACTACAAACAATACATACCAAACAACAATGTTTTTTTTTTGCTTTAACTAAACAGATTTCAGACCTGAAGTACTGTGGGCTAGAAACTTTAGTGTCTGAATATTCTGGCTTCTTACAGCAACTCTGTTGAACTTTTCCCCAGCCCTCCTACCCTTTGTCAGTTGTGCGGTTTTTTTTTTGTTTTTTTTTTGCATGTTGGGATTTTAAAAGCCAACGTCTCTAGTCTCCTCCTAGTATGGTAATCTGACTTCCAAAGTCCCTCCCTCCTTTCTTTTATTGCTATTGTCAGTTGTGTCAGCTAGTTAAATATTTTTCCCACCCACTGTTTTCCATAGATCCATAATACTCAGTGTCCACCCAACAAACCAGTACGACTCATAAGTTAACCTCTCATACTAAAAATTGGTTTACCCTGTTCATTCTAGTGTTGTAGTACCTAGACCCTTACTACAAATTCACTTTAACTTTTGCACCATAGCCTGCTTCTTTAAGGGAATGTTTGCTGGTTAATTTGTTGTTTGTTCAGTAGTTTCTGCAATTTGGCCTCATGCTTGTGGAATTTTACATTATGAAAGCTTAGGCCTGCACTCAAATGGCAGTAAAGGGTAGCCTGGTCTGTTCTGTACTTGAGAATCATAGAAGAAAGCTTCAAATGTGTTTTCAGATTGGCCGGTGGGCTATTTTGTCTTCTTAGTTTCTGTCTTGGCTCAAACACAAAGAGCTTGCAAATGCTTGGCTTCCCTGCAACCGAATAATGAGTGTTTTGCTTCAATCCAGTAGCATTCTAGTATAGAAAAGTACTAAAGATTGTAATTTTGTACTTTTTATAAGGCGTTTTGTTATTTCAAGTTAGACCAGCTTTGGATATACTCTGGTGAGAGTAAAGAGGAATGATGTTGTTTTCTGACCCAGTATGGCTGAAAGGAAGGAAAGGGGTATTACTCCTGATTGGCTAAAGGGCCCTTAGTTTTGTTTTCAATTTTTCTCAGCTGCTATGTAGTTGTCACTTTTGCATGCCTCTTGACTTGTTTCCACAGAATTCTGCAGTGTTTTGGCAACCATGCCAACTGAAAAAGATTTATTTTAATGGATTTCTGCATCAAATAAGACTGCTAAGTAGCTTTTTACTGTTCTGCACTTCCTATTTTCACTGTTTAGTACTCTGTCTGCATTACTGACTGTTTCTTATTGTTAAAACTTGCAATTTGTTTACATTTTTGTAATCTCAAGTGAGAGTATACTTTGATGACAGTAGACAGCACCTGGGCCATTTTTCTGACCCAGGATTTCTTAAAGGAAGGAAATGTGTGCTGTTCCTGATTGGCCAGTGGGCCTTTAGCTTTGTTTTTGAATTCTGTCAGCTGCTATATGTGCAACACTGGTTAGCAGTGTCCTGTATAGATGCAGGCACTTAAAACTGAAATTTCCCTATAAAACTACCATGGAATTTCCTTACTACTTAGGTGCACATAAAGCAATTAGTTTGTATATTGAAGAGCACTGCCCATGAGTGCAATGTTAGATCATTTTTATCACAGTCTATATTGTTACAGCAACTGAACTAGCCAGCTGCAAACCTCTCTTGTACCTTCCCATCGTAGATCACATACTAAGGATCTGTTGCCATGGATATGCACTTTGCTACTATCTCTTCAGACAGTTTGGTGGATATGGGCACCCTGAGGCAATGTAATAATTGTCTCATGCTTACTGGCAACCACCTAATTCTTAAAAAACTGATACATTACCTGAGACATGTTGTTACATAATGTCACACGCGTACTACACCCAACACCTATAATACAGACCACCAGACACACACTTACATATGCTGAGGCTCTTAAATATAATCTTCCTAAACCCCAAAGGCATCACAGACATTGCAGTTACAATAAGTATCCTTAGCAACACAAAAAACACAGAACACAACACATACAGTCACATTTCAAAGCATCAGCACTTCTAAGCACATAAGGCAAACCACAACACGACCCAATATTTTGGTCATAGGAGAGTCAATTGTGAGACACAGAGATGTCCCACTCACCAAGCTGAATAAGGATAGAGAGTCACACTGAGCTGCCTATCAGGGGCCAGGATCCATGAGATCAATTAGGCACTCAGATCACTGAACCACAAGTACCAGCACGGCCCAGTCATGGTCCATGTGGGTGTAAATGACCTGAGAAGTACCTCCCTGGATTATATGAAGAGAGATGAGAACAACTAACAATTCCAAAACTGAAGAAAAACAAACTGTCAAAAAACAAACCAAAAGGTTCTGAACCAGCAGGTGTAAACTCCAAAGGTTTATTAGAAAATGTAAAAGTAAAGCGCTTTTCATCTCCCTTAGTAGGAAGACTTCCTCAGACAAAGGAAAAAATCATCAAACACAATTTAAAACCCAAAAAAAGGGGTGTGTGTTACAAAATTACAAACAGCTGCCTTAAATGAACCCACTGACATACCTTCACATTTAAAGTTGTATTACATTAAAAGCATAAATAAATGTCCACGTTCATGTTTCTTTTTTGAAAACTTTTTTATGTCTGACACCCTGTCTACACTAAGTGGACATTTATTTATGCTTTTAATGTAATACAACTTTAAATGTGAAGGTATGTCAGTGGGTTCAATTAAGGCAGCTGTTTGTAATTTTGTAACACACACCCCTTATTTTGGGTTTTAAATTGTGTTTGATGATTTTTTTTTCCTTTTTCTGAAGAAGTCTTCCTACTAAGGGAGACGAAAAGTGCTTTACTTTTACATTTTCTAATAAACTTTTGGAGTTTTACACCTGCTGGTTCGGAACCTTTTGGTTTGTTATATGAAGAGAGATGATAGAGCTGTTTCACTAGGTGTCCCAAGCCAGTAAGAGTCTATCACCGAGCAGCATCCTACCCTGCCTATTATGATTCCACAATGCAAACAGAATACCGTCATCATCACCATCATCATCATCACCACCAGTCCTCCTTGTTCTCATTTTCTACATGGTGTTGGGATGTCATGACAACTATCACCACATGTCTCAATTCAATGCCAATCTCCTGCCTTCTTTGACATTCAAGCTTTTCTGTTGCAGGTCTTTTTTCACACAATCCATCAAACTCATTGCTTGACACCCTTGTATCCTTTTGCCTTCTTTCTGTCTGTCCCAAATCTTCCTCATCAGATTGTCTTCTGCTTTTCCGTACATGTGCCCAGACCTCCATAATTTGTTCTCTTTGATATTTTCTGCAATTAGAACTACTTTGGCTTCTGTTTTGATGTCCTCATTTCTTCATCTGTACCTCAGTGTATCCTACCACTCATCTTAGTCACTTCATCTCCATCACCTGTAGCTTCCTCAACTACTGTGCCTTTACTGCCCAGGTTTCTGTACCATACATTAATACTGGTCACACCACAGTTTTGTACACCTTACTTTTCAGCTATTTTGACATTCTTCTGTCATACACTACCCCTGACACTCTATGCCAGGTGGCTGCAGCCCCTTTGATTCTAGCTTTGACCTTTTCATCCAGACTTACCGTCTCCTCAACCACCTCTCCCAGATACTCAAAGCTGTTAATCTGTTCCACTATTTTCACTTCTATCTCAATTTTCAGCTTCTTCTGACTTCTCCTAGTTTCTGCTGTTACAACTGTCTTATCTGTACTCAGTTTCATCCAGCATACCTTCAGTTTTGCATTCCCATTCCCCTGTCCTTTGCTGAAGATCTTGCTCAGAGTCTGCCTGTAATGCCACATCATCTGCATACAGCAACTTTTTTGATCTGTCCTCTCCAACCTGTTGGATGATGTAGTCTGTCACCAGTACAAACAGCATTGGGTTCATTGCTGAACCCTGTTGCACACCTACTCCCACTGCGAACCCTTGTGAGAAACTGAACACTTTTCATACTCAATTCCTGGGTCCTTAAATATAGCCTACACTACTTCTACCAATGCTTCTGGGACTCTGAACCAAAAATGTATGCCAAAATCAGCTTTCTTGAGATCTTGTCATATGCTTCCTCCAATTGTAGGGATGCCTAGTTGGACTCTTTCCTCATTTCTAGTTTCTTCTCAACTGTCTGTCTCACTGCAAACATCAGATCAGTTGTGCTGCATTCTGATCTGAATCAGAACTGCTCATTTCTCATCTTACTTATTACTACTCTACATATTCGTTTATCACCCTCTCCAGAACTTTCATGCAGTGTGACAGGAGTAGGATACCTCTGTACTGTCCACAGTTGTGGATGTCCCCTTTTACTTGTACACTGGCAGTAGCATGCTTATTCTTCAATCATCTGGGTTACAACTTTCAGTCCATACTGCTCAGGATCTATTTCTCCCCATCTCACCCAACATCTTGATCATGTCTGCTGTGACCTCATCTGAGCCTGCCGTTTTCCCTGACTTCATCTTCTTAGCGCTGTTCTTAATTCTTCCATGGTGGGCTTTTCCTCCTCTTTAGTCAAAGGCTGTGTCGGGGCAGTACAGCTTGTGTAGAGTTTTCTTCATTTAGAAACTGCTGAAAGTACTCCTTCCATCTGCATTTGATTCCCTGTGGGCTGGTGTATAGGTTGTTGCTGGCATCCCTTAAGAAGAGTGTCTGACTATCTTCTTTATCTTTTTGTCTTTGCCTTCCAATCTGGCAGATTTTTTTTGCACCATCTGCTGAGGTACTTTCCAGAAGCTAGTACAGTGCCTCTGATACCTTGTTCTTTGCTATTGCAACTTGTCTCTTAGACCTTTTGTTATACAGCCAGTAATCTTTCTTAACCCGGTCCATCATTTCTAGCTCCAACTCTTTCTTCCATACCTTCTTTCCTTTGCTGCCTTCCTGGACTTCTGCAGTACACCACCAGGTTTCCTTATGTACCTTATTTCCATACTTGGCTCAGCCACATATCTATTCTGTTGTTCTCACACATGCTGTTTTGAGGTGCTGCTGTTCTTCCTCAACTCTGCCTACTTCCTTTTCTTTCTGAGGTGTTAGAGCCAGCATAATTCATTGAACTCTTGTGCTTTCTGTCCAGTCACCTTCCAAGTCTTCAGCTTAGCCTCTGTTGACCTTAAAGCCTTTGCTGACCACTACTTGCAGCTGATTGTGGCAGCCATTGGTTTATGTTGTGGGCTAACTGTTCCACTAGGGATGACTCTGCAATCATTAATTCTATCCCTGTGCCCTTTCCTAACTAGGAGGAAGTCTACCTGAGTTGCATGTTTGCCACTTTTGTATGTGTTCTTGTGACTGTTTCTCTTTCTAAGCCATGTATTGGCCACCATCAAGCCATTTGCCAGACAGAAATCTACAATGGCCTCACCTTCTTTTTTCCTCTTGTCCCATCCACGTGGGCCAAGGCAGTCCTTAATCCTGTTCTGTGTGTCCCCATATGTGCATTGAGGTCACCGTTAGCAACTCCAATTCATGTTATCCTGTTTTATCTAGTTAGTCCTGCAACTCCTGTCTGAATGCATTATTTTCCTGAGTATCACAACCTACTGTAAGACATTGGCTGAGGTTATGAATAATGCCCCATCCTTGCACTGTAGTTTGACTGCAATGAGTCTATTGCTAATTCTGATAACATCCTTCACTGTCTTCTGAAGCCTCTCCATCACCAGAATTTCCACATCATTTCTAGTTTGTCCTCCTCATGTGTAGTAGATTCTGGAACCTAAGCCAATAGGCTTTGTGGCACTACCCTTCTAGTTTGTTTCCTGGATACACAGGATGTCCAGCCTTCTCCTCCACTTCCAAGCTGTGTCCTATCAGTGAACCTACACTGAATGTAGCAATTTTTAGTTCATGTTTGACAGTTTGACTGGTTTTACATCTAGTTTTTGCTCAACAGAGGTATCCCAGGTAACAAGGCTATACAAATGGATAGCAGCCAAACAGTGGCTTATTGACCCAGGCCTGTTGAGTTTAATTTTGGGCACACACTGGCCAAATGGGGCACATGCACCCCTCCTACCATTAGCATGGGTCCCTGGTGTAGGTTAGAGATGACTGAATTCTCAACTCACTTATTACCGGCAAATACCCATGCCCATTTGGTGAAATTAGTCAATACAATAATAGGTAAAGAGAAAGAAATGGAGAGGGGGGTCCTAAATGAAAGACCAGCACTGGTAGAGTTTTTAATAGAATCTAGAACAAAAGCTGCCATTAAAAAAGGAAAAAATGAGTATATATAAAATATTACATGATGAAGATAAGAATCAATCAGAGCAGGTTAGAAATACTGGGAAGAGAGACTGGATAAGTGATTCACAAAGAAACAATGGGAGGATATATGTGTGTCTCCCAAATATGCAACAAAATCTAGAAGATTTAGGATTTTTGCTTGGAAATGTTTACATAGATATTTTTTATACCCCAGGTAGGCTCCAGAGAAGTTTTCCTCAGGTAGATAGCAAATGTTGGAGGTGTGATGGGGAAGAAAAAGATAATTGGGAATATATTTTCTGGGACTGCAGTGAGTTGGCAGACTTTAAGGATTCCCTGCAGGATGCACTATCAGAAATGCTGGGTGTCCAGATTGGTCTGATGAGGGAGATTATTTTTCAGAGCTATGATACAGAATCGGAATTGCCTAGACATGGTAAGGCCTTGCTGTGTCTAATTATGATAGCTGCCAAAAAAGCAATTACTAGAAAATGGAAATCAAAATCTAAACCAACTATATTAGAAGTAGTGAATATAGTAACAGAGATAAAACAACTGGAATTCAGATCTTTAGAAAAGGGTAGGAGCAAACTACATAGGAAAAATGGGAATTGTGGGAACAAAACATACAGGGGAGGAATGGGGTTTAAAAGAAGGCAGGACTTAAATGAGCTATGTAATGTTTGACTGAACATGATTGGGTAGATTATAAGAGATGCATAATGTTTGTAACTGGGAGTGTGTCAGTATGGTTTATGATGTGAAATGCTTGCAACTAGGATCGTGTCGGTGTGGTTTGTTTTCATTTATATAAATGTATGATTGCTTATGTCATAAGTGATGGTTTAATAAAGATGTTTCTTGTTTAAAAAAAAATCCACAAAAAGCCAAGAAATCCCTGGAACTAGAGCAGAAATTCAAGCAAAGAACAAACAACTGACCAGGAAGCCAAAGACCACAGCAAATGAATCCAGCAATGGTAGAAACCAATCCAGTTTGCAGTTTTGTAGCAAGAAACAATCCTTTATTGGTAAAACCACTGCAATTCACGGTAACCATAAACTGCATTGGTTTTACTAGTAAAGGATTGTTTCTTTCTACAACACTGTGAACTAGAGTGATTTCTACCATTACTGGATTCATTTGCTGTGTTCTTTGACTTCCTGGTCAGTTTAGTCTTTGCTTAAAATAAAAGGGACAGGAATTGATAATTTGTGCGATGTTGCTTAGGTTGTATGATACATAGCAATATATGTGAAGTATAATGTTTGTTAATGTTAATTTGTTAATACAGTTTGATTACTTTTGTATAAATGTAAATTTGCCTATGTCACAAGTGATAATACAATAAAGGTGTTAAAAAAAGTGCCTTAGCAATGGCAACTCACCCACGCCAACAAAATAAAAAGACTCCAAGTAATAAATAAGTAAAATGCAATTTATTAAGCGCTTTTGTCTCACTAGGGAGACTTCATCAGAATAAATTACATTAGTAACAAAATACATTTTAAATAACTCTCCGTGTTCACTCATTGGTTCAAATTAATAGTCATTCAACAACTTTTAAAGAGGTAAAACATACCAGACCACATAAAACAACATACATTTAAACTAAAAACTAAAAACTTTTTCACTTTTATTAAAGATAGAATAAAATATACTAAAATAAAAGGTTGATGAGAAAAAGCAGAAATACATTTGTTCAATAATATTTTAGTAAAAAGTTATTTATATTTTATGAACGTATGGCAATAGGAAACTAAATGACCATTTTATTGATGGACAAAATGGGAGAGAACACAGTTATAATGTAGCTGCTCTTAACCTTAAGGCTAGAACAATGGACAATTGATCATTTAATCCAGGTGGGGCATATGCATTTAAGCAGAGCTGCCAAAGCAGTTTACAGTATTCAGCACGACTGAATCATCTAGAGCCAGTTTTTACACCATCAAGTAGCTAGCCCTGAGACCATACACAGTCTGTGATCCGTGTTCTCGTATCTTGATGATACTATGCACCACAGTTGATGCCCAAAGTGGTTGGACTATACAACTCATCCCCCATAGGGCACCATCTAGAGTCAGTACTGCTTGCCCACAGATCCATTCTTGGATGAGTTTGAGGTTGAAATACTCAGTGTGTTTTTGGGAGATGGGAGAAACCCCACAGAGACCATGCAAACTCCATACAGGCATTGACTGGAAGTCAGGATTGAACTTTGTGCATGGGAGGCAAAGACCTTAACCATTATGCCACCTGGTCTCCCAGTAAACAATATAAACAGAATAATTGTCTTAGTTTTTGGTGCATTTTGAAATCAGCCTGCGTGGATATGGTTGGCAGACCGAGCTGCTTTGCCACGGATGCTCTGAACTTGTTTCCTCTATGTTTTCACATATTGGCTAAAGTCTTGTCCTCCACATACTACATTTTTAGGCATCGCCAACCTGATAAATCTTCTGGCATAGCAAGACAAACCCATGAAAATATAAAGGTGTTACTGCTCAATGCCAGGAGTCTAAACAAGAAACTCCACACCTGCAGGCTCACCTCACCCAGAAGAAAATAGAGATTTGTGCAGTTACTGAGACTCATTTCAGAGTGGTGGACAGCACCATGACAGTGAGGGGCTATAATGTCTTCCTCTCATTTAGAATACCTACTGTACAGGAAGGGACAAAGGTGGAAGTGTCACCATTTACCTAAAACACAAAAGTGTCACCATTTACCTAAAACACAAACACACTTCAAGGCTGATCAATCAGTATGACTTTCTTGAGCATCTCCACATCTAAATTACCATAAGCAAAGTCCCATACCAAATCCTTGCCAGCTGTAAATCCTCCTCCATGACCCATGAAACCTATAGCACATATTTAAAAGTACTTGAGACACTCTTTATTCAACCCAGTACTATATTTATGTGCAACTTTATAAAGTGCAAGTCTTACATGACCCATAACATGCAGGCCCAGGCATTTCTGGACCTTATAAACATTAACACCTTGGACCATCCAGTCCCTACACCTATGAAAGATGCAACCTGGTCATCACAAACATGGAAGAACATTGTATCATCCATACTGTAATATTCTTACTGATCAGGTTGGACCATAAAGCTCTCGTTTGATGTAAAAATAAAATCCAGGACTCCTGCTAACCCAGGAACTTTAAGGAATTATTCTAAGGCAAATTACTGACAGTAGTGACACGTTGTCAACATTTCAAGCCTACCCAACCATGAGAACATTTCTGCTATGTGAAACAGTTCACAGAATCTTTGTAGAATCATATAAACACCTTTACAGAGGCAGCTGTACCTGCCTGAAAATGAGCAAGATAAACACATACAAAAAAGCAGCCATCCTGGTGAAATTCCAGCATTAATAGGTTGTATAATAAAAGAAAGAAAATTATGGCAAAAATTAGGAGTGGCAATGCCCAACAAGGTAATAACTTCCTCATCAATCTTAACATGCAACTTGGGAGGGCTAATCAAGTTTACCAAAGTCAGATATAAAGTAAGAATAGCCTCCCAGGCCAAGGGCAATCTCAAAGCTTTAGTCAGCTATTATTTATTTATTTATTTATTTTATTTTACATTTGTTGACCGGGCTAGTCTTACTGGACATATATCCGTTTTCAGTAGAGGCCCGGGGAGAAAAGCTCCAAATACACGAAGTAATACAATTATTACAAAAGACCAAAATAAACATAATGCAAAAGTACCAGTGTAGACTTATATAGCAATTTACGAAAAACTAACACTGACAAAAGTATGTCAATAGAGAAAAAGTCAGAAAAAGTAAAATACGTGGTATAGAATATTCTGAAGATAGATTAAATAAAAGATAGATAAGCAGTACACAGGTCGGAAAAACATATGTGACAATAAACTAGAATGCTAAGGTAGAGTCAGTATCAAGGATAAAACAGTCAATAATTAAAGCTATTATTCAAGGACCCGTAAGGGGAGAGGGGGGAACTTGGGAAATAATGAAATCATTTCAGTCAGGGTAAGCACAAGGGCATAACCACCGGGATTTTAGATATTCTTTGATGCGTCTTTTGAAGTGGGATGTAGAGTCAAGGTTAGTTATTTCATAAGGGAGTTGATTCCAGAATTTCCCTACAGAGTTAGAGAATAATGCATCCCCAGCTTTATTATATGATTTATTTAAGGCAACAAGGAGTTTATTAGCAGAGCGTAGTGTGGATAGGTGTTTATATGGTGAAATTAGTTTTTTGAGGCTAGGGGTAGCATCAGGGTAGAAAAGAGACTTATGAGTGATAAGTAGCTGTTGATAGAGTATGTGGTTATTTAGCTCTAACCAGTCTAGTTGCTTGAGGTTGTGACAGTGATGAGTTCTGAAGGGGTTAGCAGTAATGAATCTAGTTATACTATTGTAACAGGTGGATAGTTTGGTAAGGTTGGATTTAGATAAGTTTGTATATATAGCAGAGGCATAGAAAAGGGTAGAGATCAGATGGGTCTGGGCCAAGGTTTTTCTGGCTGCAGGGGTAAGAAAGGATTTAATTCTGTAGAGAGAACCTATCCTTTTGTTAACTGATTTAATGGTATTGTTAATATGGTCATCAAAATTAAGATGGTTGTCAATAGTAACACCTAACAGGCGAGTGGTCATATCTGGGTTAATACAGGTTGCATTATTTGAGGAGATAGTGAAGAAAGGAGTTGGAGATTTGTGTGTAGGAGTAAAGAGAAGAAGTTTTGTTTTTGGCATTGAGAAGGAGGGAGTGTTCCATAAACCATCTCTACATTATGGAAGACTGCTTGGGTAAGGGACTGGAGGAGGAAACATTATTAGTAGCGCAGATTAGAGTTGAGTCATCAGCATATTGAATACAGATGGCTTGGGGATGTTCACGTGCAGGTCATTGATAAATAAAGAAAAAGAAGGGGACCTAAGATTGAGCCTTGTGGAACCCCAATGTTTACTGGGAGTAAGGAAGAAAGGTTGTTGTCCCATAGCACTGCTTGTTGCCTGTTTTGGAGATAACTCCTAAACCATTGAAGAGCTTGTGAACCAAGAGAATAGTGATGTAGCTTGTCAAGGAGAATATTATGATTAACCATATCAAAGGCTTTTGACAGGTCAAGGAATAGTGCTGATGAGAAAAGATTTTTGTTCCTATTATTATTTATAGCGTCAGTGAAGGAAAGGAGGGCAGTTGTGGTGCTGTGAGAAGGTCTAAAACCATGTTGACAGTTAGCTAGAAGATTGTTTTGCAGAAGGTAGTTAAGAAGTTGTTTATGTATACATCTTTCCATAATCTTAGCTAATGGGAAGAGTAAGGCAATAGGGCGAAAGTTTGAGAGTTCAGTAGAGGAGCCCCTTTGTGTAGAGGAATTATATGAGATATTTTCCATATGGAAGGAATTTTTCCTTCAGAGATAGTTCTGTTAATAAGTATGGATATGGGATAGTCTATGGCTTCAGCGGCAATTTGTAGGTATTCTGATGGAAGTTGGTCAGCAGATGGGGTGCAAGGTTTAAGTTTTTGAGATGCTTATAAATAAGAGATGTAGCAACAGGTTGAATGTGAAAGGTATCAGTTGAGGCTTTGGAGGTATTATGGCAGCTAGTAGTAGATGTGGGTAATGAATTTGCTAGGGCTTGAATGGTTTCTGTAAAATACTTGTTAAAGGAATCTGGGATTTGGGAGGAATTGTCGAGGTCAAAGCCAGATGGGGTAGGAGTAGTAGAATGTCCTGGTTTAAGAAGTTTGTTAATACCTGACCAGAATTTTTGAGGGTGTGTTGACTTGTTTGTTGAAGGTGGAGATAATATTCCTTTTGTCTTTAACAGTCTCTTTTTAGTAGCATTTCTTAACTGTTTGAAGAGTAGGTGATCTGATATACTTTTAGTAGCTCTCCATTTAGCCCAGATTTTATTCCTTAGGTGCATTTTTGCTTAGTTTGTTTAGTGAGCCAAGGTGCTGATTTAGATTTTATTCTAGTAGAGCGAATGGGAGCATGATCATTAAGGATATGTAGAAAGTGAGTATTAAAGTAGGACACTGCTTCATTTAGTTCAAGGCTAGTCAGTGGGGACCAGTCACATGCTTTCAATTCTGTCAGAAAGTTGTCTGGGTTGAAGGATTTATTGAACGGATATCTTGATGTTATGGGTAATTGGGATATGCAATTTTTGTCTACTAACATAAGTGAGCATATGGTCACTAATATTATCGGGAAGTGTTCCTGGGGTGTAAATGTTAGTATGGTTATTTGTAAGGATCCAGTCAAGAGTAGTTTCTTTTTTATTCGGTTTATGGATTCTAGTTGGAGAGGTAATTAATTGTGAGAACCCATAGAGATTTATATGACTAGTAGGGTGCTGGGATGAACAGGTTATCCAGTCAATGTTAAAGTCCCCAAGGATAATAGTTTCCTGGGGTAGCTGATTAGAGAGTGAACTAAGTAAGTTTTCTAGAATATGGATATTATTTCCTGGGGGAATGTACATACAGATTAGATATATTGATTTGTTGTTGTTAATTTGAAGTTTGGTAGACAGTATTTCGGTTTTGGAGTCTAGTGAGGTAAGTTCATTATAGGGTGTGACTTTGAGATTAGATTTATAGATAATGGCAACGCCTCCTCCTTTCTTCTTTATACGGTCACTTCTAAGAATATTATAGCCTGGTGGGGTGATTTCATGGTCTGGAGTAGAGGGTTTTAGCTAGGTTTCTGTAAGACATAGAATGTCGAATGAGTGTACGTGCAAGAGTGCATGAAGGTGGTGAGTTTTGTTATTTATACTTCTAATATTAAGGTGAGCAATTAGAAGGGAGTTGGCTGTTTTAGTACATGGCAATGGAGTTGGGGAAGTAATATTGTTTAGATTGAAGTTAGAATTAGTATTGGGACCAGGGTTAGGATGAATATCACCATGTAGGAGGAGATTATGCTGAGAATCTAAGTGGAATTTGGGATTTTTAGTTGAGTTATAATGATATGTTTTGTTTAAGTAGAAAGATATATGAGTTTTTCTGTGGAATTTTGGTAGTAGATAGGTGGAGGAACAGGTTATGTTGCTGTGATAGTGTGTGTGGATAGAAGAGGTTGGTAAAGTTTGTTGGAGGTGAAAATTGTGTTTATGTAAGGAGATATTTTCAAAGAAGGTGACATAATAAGGTAAGGTTAGGTGGTTGTAGCAATGGTGAAAAGTGTGATATATGTGAAAAGGATTTGAGTAGAGGAGACATAGTGGTAGGTAAGAAGCTAGAGAATATAGCTTGTGATAGAATGTCAGATTAAGAGTAGGTAGGGATGAGCTGAGTTACAGTGAAAGATTTTCAGTTGAAGGGAGAAAAAGGAGACTAGCAACAGGAAGTGGTGAAGTTATAGTTAAAAGGTAGGTAGCATGGAATAGGAATACAGTGTATGGCCAGGGCAAGAGGAAAGGGGCAGTAAAGATGTGGGAAAACAGAGAAGGAGTTAAGATAGGTAAGGAGTGGGAAAGGGAATTTGAAGTAGAGATAGTCTTTGGAGTTGGGTGGAGTTTGAAAAGTGGAATGCAGATCAGAAATAACTATGTAGGGAGTTGAGGTAAGTTGTGAGAAGGTTGGGGATTGGTTGAGAGAAATAGGGGGAGTGGCTGGTGAGGTATAAGTCTAGGACCTCCAGGGGTGGAGTGGGATATGGGGGTAGGGTGGGGAGCGAAGCCGGGCCACAAGTAAAGACAGAGTGAGTGGAGACAATCAGTGAGCAGCAGGACACAGGGAAAGATAGTGAAGCAAGTGAGTAGCTGGTATGGGGCACTAAAAGTCAAGGTAGTAAAGAGAGAAGAGGGTGAAGCCTAGAAGCAGAAAGTGAGATCGAGAGGGGGAGAAAGTAGACTAAGTAGGCTCAGAATGAAAAGGGAACAAGAGAAAGTAAGTTCTATGAGCAGAGACTGAGAGAGGATAGGGGAAAGATTAAAGGCACCAAGCCTAGTGATCACTGGTACCTAGTGGGCAAAAGTGGAAGTAGTGGCAGGTAGCCAAGGAGAAGTAACCACAGGTGGAAAGAAAAGGTAGGTAGCAAGGGATAGATCATGCAGAAGGCTAAATTCAGGGAGGGGGGAGGGGGGGACTGGCTGCTAGCTTACAAGACCCAGAGGCAAACAAAAAGGCTAAAATGGTGTAATTACAGTCTGAAATATACATGTACGCCTTTAAAACTGGGTCAGGTGTAATAACATACTTAGCAACTTTAGTACAACCAGGTGGGAGCACAGGGCAGCAGAAGATAGTGGATGGCCACTTAGGTAAGGCTTGAGGTGGTTCAGGGGTCCTTAGGAGCAGGCAAGTCCCTTAATAAATGTTCAGGAGAGATTGCTAGGGGGAAAAAGATTAGAAGGAGGAAATTAAACAGGGATTACAGTTTCAAAAAAGACAGATCTAAGTATACACATGCAAAGAGGTCATTCACAATTCAACAGTTCTTTGCAAAACACATAGTATACATTTAGACTAACTGGCACTAAGGTAAGGTTAATTACTTCAGATGAGCAAAAAACAAACTGGCATTAGACCTTAGTAAAGTATATTAATACTTATGTTGCTATGTTTGCAACCTCTAAGGCAATACACAACAAAGCACCAAACTAATTGTAAATCAAGTCACCAGTATTGACCTGGAAGATATAACAAATCTACTGGGCAATAAATTTAGCTAAAATGTTAACACTCCCCCAACACCCCCTCAGGAAATAACCACAACCATAACTCCTACAACTATCACTAGAAAACAGGTCCACCAAACACTCTCCAAAACCAAGATCACTGCATCAATAGGCCCTGATAATATCCCGGGAAGCCTTCTTAATAGTATGAAGCATGAAATATTGGCCCCACTGGAATCAGTATGTGAGCACAGTCTCCAAACAGGTTTCACACCAAAGGCATGGAGGACTGCAAAGCTTATCACAGTGTACAAGGGCAGGTCATCCTCAGACCCAGGTTACTATTAAGTCATAAGCCTGACTAGTCTAATTTATAAAGCTATGGAAAGAATAATGATGGATTTTTTAAATGAAAACACAGGTGACCTTCAAACACTGGACCCAACTCAGTTCTCTGTTCAGATTTGTCAAGGGCAGGTAATGCCACTCAACCTAGTGGACTACTTTGAGAAAGTTTTCAAAGCAATTAAATATGGCAAAATGGTGTATACTGACTTCCTCAACCTGGCCAGTAACCCACTCAGGCATTGTAGACAAGCTCACTAAATTATGTACAAACCCCTACATCACCCTCTGGCTAGCCAGCTGGCTAACAGATAGGACCCAAGAAGTTAGAATAGGGGAGTCTTCATCCACAAAAAGGCTTGTCACTAGTGGAATGCTTCAGAGCTCAGTGATGGGGCTGCTCCTGTTTGACAATTTCTTCCCTGAAGTCAAGGCTAACATCAACGGGCTCTTTGGTGTGATCAGGTTTACAGACAAATGCAAATTTGGTGCAGTCACTGAATCTCCGCAAGACACAAATAACCTCCAAAGAGAACTGGCACAGGCTAGTAACTGACACCAGAATCACAGCATAAAACTCAGTGCCAGCAAGTGCATAATGGTGGCTTTCAGAAAGACACCTACCCATGCAAACTACATGGTGATCCATCTCAAAGAGTGAACCAAGTAGTCAAGAATATGGGAATGCATGTAGACTGAGACTTGGCCTTTGACCACCATATGTCGATTGTAGTGAAGAAATCATTCGGCTTTGCACAACTTTTAATGAAGGGTATAGTATCTAGGTCCAAAAATGTCATTGTTCCATTGTAGTCTGCCTTCATAAGACCAACTATTGACTACATTTCCCTGTTTGGTATGTACCTAACCAGAAATATGCAACAAATGGGTCATCCACAGAAGTTCCTTACAGGAAAGAATATATGGTGTAGAAAACAAGTGCTATGCAGACCACCTGAAGGCTTTATCCTTATACTCGACCTAAATGTTGCTGAGAGGTGACCTATTGATGGCCAACAAAGCATTCTGTAATCCAGCATTAATGGACCTGTTGCATATCCACAAAACAAATAGCAACAGAAACACCTGATCCAGGGACCTAAACCTCATTCATAACAGAGATAAGACTTACTGAAGAGATAAGTACACGTCAAAGAGGCTTCTTCTCCCGTGTGAAGCAGTGCTCTTCCCTGCTCTTATTCAAGAAAAACTTGGATTGGTGGATGAGGAACTGTAAATATACCCCTGGTATGGCACCTATGTCGCTGTTAGATAGAGGAAGCATGTAAATGCTCGACCACTTATGCCTAAGCTATATATACCCCCCCCCCCACAAAACCTATGGGAGCAATACCTATCTAATATTACTAGGTAGAACCGCGAGCCTTAAAAAGGCCCTTTAGGGTAATTAGCCTAGTGTTCTACTATGATTATATTATATAATACCTATTCTCTTCCCGAGCCCATAATCTAATCTTAACTTGAAAACATTTGCAGATACACACACCCTGAATGTCAAAGTATTTGGTGTAACCTAATGCTTCAGCATTCTGCTTTCTCAAATTTCTGCCTTATGATTTTCAGAAGTCACATTGTAGCCTTTCAGTAGTTTACATTTAATCTGCAACATATATATATATATATATATATATATATATATATATATATATATATGGATCACCTTCAGATGCCCGAAACGCCAAACCGCCGACAAACAAATCACCGACACCAAAAGACCGACAACAAAAAATACCGACAACGCAAAACACCGAATACCATTACACCAACACACTACACGTAACAACACAGTACACTACATAACATATCCACTATCCCTAACCCAAACCCTAACCCTAAGGTCCGACACTACCGCACACTTACCCTACCTGCACCCTAACCCTAACTCACTTACCCACCCCTAACCCCAAGGTCCGACACTACCGCACACTCACCCTACCTGCACCCTAACCCTAACTCACTTAACCCACCCCTAAACCCACAGTCCCTCACTATCGCACACACACCCTACATGCACCCTAACCCTAACTCACTTAACCCACCCCTAAACCCACAGTCCCTCACTATCGCACACTTACCTGTCTGCTCCCGAACACTAAATCCCTCACTCTATCGCACACTTACCGAGTCCGTCGGGTTCTCACCTTGACGGTCATCTGCGTTGTCGGTGTTTTCGACCCGTCGGATTCCGTGTCGGGGAAATGCGATTTCGGGCATCTGAAGGTGATCCATATATATATATATATATATATATATATATATATATATATATATATATATATATATTTATATATATATATATATATATATATATATATACTCCCCATACCCCTGCAAATTATATATACCAACTCCAAGATCACACTACAGTGAGGAAATGGGTAAATTTCCCAATCCTTGCTGTATCGAGATCTCCATTTGAGTTTTCAAAAACTCGATCATATGGTCTCACCCATATGGAGTTAGAGTTTCTGAAAACTCAGTCACCTGATAGGGACCCTTGTTTATACATACACACACATATATATATATAAATATATATATATATATATATATATATATATATATATATATATATATATATAGATATATATACATATATGTATACATATATATATATATATATATATATATATATATATATATATATATATATATATATAAAACTGCAAACTAGGAGCCATAGTCAAGTCCCCAAATGATGTGAACATCCTACAGAAGGGCCTCTCTGAGACAGATGCCTGGTGTCAGAGCCATGGCTTCAAGCTCAATGCCAAAAAGTGCAGTGTCATACCCTTTGGTAAAAATTCTGTACCCATGAACTACCACATAGGCAGCAATCTACTTAACACCGAATGCATGATAAGAGACCTTGGGACCCAGGTGGACAGTAGTCTCTCCTTTGATAGTCACATCTCCACAGTAGTCAGAAAGTCCTTCTACGTGGCACACCTCATCATAAAAGGGTTATCATCCAGGAAAAAAGAGGTCATCATTACCCTCTACTCATCACTCATTAGACCCATTATAGAGTACAACACCCCTTTTGGAATGTACCTCACAAGACAACGGCAGCAGCTGGAAAGGCCACAGAAGTACCTCACAAAGAGGATTACTGGACTCAAACAAATGCCCTACACTGACCGCCTCAAAAAACTCCAGTTTTACTCCGTAACATATCGCCTACTCAGAGGTGATCTCTGCCTAACATATAAAGCTATGTCAAACCCAGAGCTGTTGGACATGCTACACCTAAAGAAATCCCAATCCCTCCGAGCTACATGCTCTAGGGACCTAAACCTTGTCACCACAATAAATGGGACATGCTAGAGGGATAGATTCCTATCCCAGAGACTTCCCATACTCTGGAACAGGCTACCCATCTATGTCAAGCAAAGTTCTTCATTAGCACTCTTCAAGAAAAATCTTGATGAGTGGATGGGAAATAGGAAATACACCCTGGGGATCACTTCTGTGTCTCTGCTCATCAGTGGCACAGGAAAATAACTTTCTTGGGTGGCGTAAGCCAGGGAACCTTGTTGGCTACGCTTGCGTAGGCCCTTGGGCTGATAGCCCAGTACCTACCTATGAACCTATATATATATATATATATATATATATATATATATATATATATATATATATATATATATATATATATATATATAGGTTGACTTCAGTAGACTGAAATACCATTTACCCAACTTTCATATTGCCGAGACAACAATGTCAACAATCCATGACACCAATGACCTGGAACACCGACTTTCCACTCCAGGTAAGTAACCACTTGGCCAATATAAAAAACAAATTAAAACTGAAGCAAAGTAAACAGACCCATGTGGGGGGCTTTGCCTCCTGGTACCCACATCCCCCCACACCACCCCTAACTGAGAGGGTAAAGGGCAAAGATCAACATGGTGGCCAAGTTGTTACTTACCAGGAGTGGAAAGTCAGTGTTCTGGGACATTGGCAGTATAGATTGTCGGCTTTGTCGTCACAGCGCTATAAAAGTCGGATAAGTGGTATTTCAGACTACTGAAGTAGGCTCATATATGTATGTATATATATATATTTAAAATTAGCAAAGGGTGCCCTTGTATAAAAATTTGTTTCTTTTTTTTGACTGTTTGAGTTTCAACCATTTGTGGTCAACATAGTGTATGCAGATTCTGTGAGATGGCGATGTAGTATCATATAATCATATAAATAGCTAGATAGATAGACGGATAGGTGTGTAAGTGTGTGTGTGTGTGTGTGTGTGTGTGTGTGTGTGTGTGTGTGTGTGTGTGTGTGTGTGTGTGTGTGTGTGTGTGTGTGTAAGGTATTCCAAGGTGAAAATGTTCATAGGTTCATAGGTTCATAGGTTTGTACTAGGCTATTGGCCCTAGGGCCTATACAAGCCTAGCCATAACAATTCCCTAGATATTTCTTCCCACAATATTTACTTCCCTGGACCCCTGTCCAGCAGGGTGACTGACATGATCCCCGGAGTGAATTTCCTATCTCCCATCCAATCGTCAAGGTTCCTTTTGAAGAGGGCCAAGGAGGCGTTCTGCTTGACATGTATGGGCAGTCTATTCCAGAGTATGGGGAGTCTTTAGGTCAGAAACCTATCACTCCAGCATGTTTTGTTCATTGTGATGACAAGGTTTAGATCCCTGGAACGTGTGGCTTTGAGGGATTGGGATTTCTTTAAGTGGAGCATGTCCAACAGCTCAGGGTTTGACATGGCCTTGTATGTTAAGCAGGGATCGTCTCTGAGTAGACGATATGCTACTGAGTATAGCTGAAGTTTTTTTTAGACGGTCAGCAAAGGGCATCTGCTTTAGGCCTATGATTTTTTTAATGAGGTATTTCTGCGGCCTTTCCAGCTGTTGCAGATGTCTTGTGAGGTACATACCAAACGGAGCATTGTACTCTATAATGGGTCTAATGAGGGATGAGTACAGTGGGACAATGACCTCCTTTTTTCTGGATGAAAAGCCCTTAGTGATGAGGTGTGCCACATAGAAGGATTCCCTGACTGTTGTGGCGATGTGGTTATCAAAGTTGAGACCACTGTCCACCTGTGTCCCTAAGTCTCTCACCAGACTTTCGGTGTTTAGTGTACTGCCACCTATGTGGTAATTCATGGGAACATGTTTTTTCCCAAAGGGGATAACTATACATTTCTTGGCATTAAGCTTGAGCCCATGGCTCTGGCACCAAGCATCTGTTTCTGTAAGGCCCTTTTGTAGAATATCCACATCATTTGGGGATTCAATAATGGCTCCCAGTTTACAGTCATCTGTGAACTTTGTTAGCCAGAGTCCCTTAGTGTTGGCCTGTACTTCAGAGAAGTAGATGCCAAACAAGAATGGCCCCAGGACTGAACCCTGAGGTACTCCACTTGTCACTTGTCTGGAGCTGGATTTGGAGTCAGCTACTTTTACAGTCTGGGTTCTGTCAGTAAGCCCGTTGGCAACCCATCAAATGACGTAGGGATTTATGCCCAGCTTAGTAAGTTTATCTATGATTCCAGAGTGGGGGATGGTGTTGAAGGCCTTGGCGAGGTCCAGATAGGCTGTGTGGACCACCTTATCCTCATCCACAGCTCTGGAGACTGATTCGAAGAAGTCAATCAGGTTAAGGAGACAAGAGCGGCCCTTCACGAACCCAAACTGAGACATGGATGACAGTTTGTTACTGTACTATTAAAATATAGCTTACCTGTGTTGTGGATATGCATTGTACCCTGAAGTTGTCTTTCCAAAGAATTTTTCAAACCTGCAATGAAAACTAGTGCATAAAATGGCAATGCATACAACATTTTAGGTAATTTACATCAATTTGTGAAGTGCAAGGGCAAATGAGAATTTCTGGTTGTGCACAGCACTGTAATGCTGCACTCACTTTCATATATGCATGAATGAACGTTATTTGATGTGTACATATAATTCCTTTTAAGTCACATATGCACATGGTCATGCATAGTACAGATATTGACAAGCATGCTGCTAACTTAGTTGGCTACAGTCACGTTGTATGCATGAATGCCACCCTTTCAGTTTCACTTTCTGCAAACTGCCTCCATTTTACTCATGATTTAGCAGTATAATAACTTCTGTGAAAGGCCAAGGTGGAGTCCCACCCAATTTGAAAAAAGAGACTATAATATTTGTTTACTCATACATCTAGGATTAGAGCTAGCACAATGTTTTGACAGGAATACCTGGTTGCAGCCCAGACTGGATCTTCTAAGATGGTAAATGCATTTACAGACCTGGCTAATGAGCTCTGCAGGCCTACTGGCATCCCTGGATCTGGAGGGCTGTGCAGGCATTATTATGATTACCTGCACAGATGTAAACCATATACTCTTGCTCAGTGGGACATACAAGTCAGGAGGGCATATGCTAATTCATGTGGTAAATATCATTGCCTGTGCTGTCATTTTTCAATGCTACAGTATTAGGATGGATTTCTTCCTCTGTTACTGCACTTTTTATCATCATCATCATCATCATCATCATCATCAACTCCCCTTTTCTACATCAGGTCAGAGTTTCACATCAGTTCTTCTCATCTATCTTGATTCAATGCCACTTTCCTACCTTCTTCGACACTCATGATTGACTTTTGCAGGTCTTCTCTCACACAATCCCTCCATCCATCTCCGAGTTGGATATTTCCATTTCCTCTTGCCTTATTCCTGCCTTTCCCAAATATTTTTCACCAGATCTTTTGCTTTCCTGCACGTGTTCAAACCACTGTAATCTGTTCTCTATAACCCTATCTGCAGGTGGAGCTACTTGGGCTTCTGCTCTTATGTCATCATTTCATCTGGCCCACAGTGTGCATCCTACTACCCATCTCAGGCACTTCATCTCATCATCTCTAGTTTACGCAGCTGCACTTCCTTCACTGCTCATATTTCTGTACCATACAGTAGTACTGGTCACACCACTGTTTTATATACCTTACTTTTCAGCTTCTTTCAGCGTCATTCCTCTGTCATACATAATCCTTGACACTCTGTGCCACTTTGCTGCAGACCCTCTGATTCTAGCTTTGACCTGTTCATTCAGACTTCCCTTCTCCTCAAACACCCCTCCCATGTCCTTAAAACTGCTAAAATTGTCCCATTATTTTCACTATATTCTCTTCTATCTCATTTCAGTTTCTTCTTATCATCCCTATTTGCTGCCATTACATCTGTCTTATCTGTACTCATTTTTATTCTGTGTGTCCTCAGTTTTGCATTCCATTCTCACATCCTTTGCTGAAGCTCTGCCTGTAATACCACATTTCATTTATTGAAGAAATAACTTGATAAATTTAACATTAAGTGCCAACTATAGGAGTTTGATGAACCAGTTTTTCATACATATAGAAAAGAATTTACAAGCAGAAATGTTTACCCTAGAAAATAATATTTTGTCTCTGACTTGTTTTAAAGGCAATACTGCTGCTTACAGTATATGCTGGAATGTATATGTACCTTTGAGCAACATCTTGAATAGACTAAGAAGCGTAAACTTGCTAGACACTTCAATGACTATAAGAAAGGTAATACTTTTTCCTGCCCCAAAGGAAATGTAAGAAGTATGAATGAAGTGAGGACTGGTGGGTCTATATATGAATTAGATGATATCAGGGTGCCCGACCCACCTGCTGCGAACTTAAATGAGACCAATAGTAGGTGCCCTGAACAGTGCTCCTCAGAGCAAAGTGGAGTACTACAAACAAGTCAGCATATTTCCATATCTGAAATAACAGAGATGAATGTAGAAGTTTGTTCCAATCAGGGTGAGGATGTTCAGTGACTACAGAGTACAGTGAGACTGAATTTACCAGAAAAAGTAGAGGTGAGAAGATGGCAGCCATTGAGAGGAAGAGGAAAAAGAAGAGGAGGAGATGAGAGAATAATTTACAATGGCCCACAGACATGCAGTTGCTCTATACCCGAGGTCCACAATGATTCTGCAGTTGTGAACCTATCTAGTATCAATGTAACTCGAGACAATATTTTGCTCCAGAAAAAAGGTTTTCAGTTTATACCATTTAGTAGTGATTCAGTGGCTGATGCCCTATCTGATTTAAAAATGTTTACTAGAAGTTTGAATTTAAAGTTAATGTTTAAGGATACTACTAATGTTCAGACATTTAAGTGCTCATGTACCTTTGTTCTGGTGAGCGCTCCCATTATTACAACTTTCACAATGTCTGTGAACAGCAGATATGACAACTTTATGAACAGCGTAATGATGTTAAGCATTATAATTTGTTAAAATTTGAGTTTTATTCATTGATTGGTTTGCAAAATAATTCAGATGCTGTGATTAAGCAAGCAGATAAAAGGGGTGCCATTGTTATCATGAATATGAAAGACTATCTAACATTTATGAATGCATTTTTAAGTGATGACAATGTTTTTTAAAACTTATGATAAAAATTCAATGAATAATATTGTTTAAAATTATTAGCTTTGTTTATGACCTGCGGTCTCATGATGAAATATCCTATGATTTGTATAATTTTCTTTATGTTGCACATCCTGTTATACCAGTGCTGTATGGTCAACCTAAGATCCATAAAAATAAACAATAGCCCCGATGAGACCTATAGTCATAGGCAAAAGGTGAGTTACTGAACCAGTATTGTTATAGCTGGAAGATGTTGTGAGCCCCTTTCTTAGTAATATGCAGAGTTACATACTTGATACTAGCGATTTTTGTTGGAAATGCTATATCAATGGTATGAGAATAATGACATTAATGGGTTTATTTTTGCAACTTTGGATGTCAATTCATTGTTCACTGTGATACCTAACCAATATGGGGTTCAGGCAATGAGGGAGCATCTTTGTGAAAATAGCACTTGCATAGGCAGAAAGATTGAGAAGATTTGCCTTTTGTTAGATATAGTGCTAAATAGTAATGTTTTTATGTCTGAAGAGAGATTCTTTCACCAAGTTTCAGGTCTGGCAATGGGGACATCAGTTGCGGATACGTATGCAAATAAAGTACTAAACCAATGGGAAAATATGTATATTTTAACCCCTCAGGATTATACACTGTAAATGTATTATTTTACAACATTTTGTGGACGATATATTTGTATTGGGAAGATGAACAAAGTTTGAAAGATTCCGTGTATCACCTGGACAGCACTACAGATTTTTTAAAGTTTAAACTTACATATCCTAGAGATGATATAACTTTTTTAGATATTATTATCAATAAGCTAACAGGGGAAATATCTTGTAGTATTTATAAGAAGGAGGTGCATGCTCATAGTATTTGCATAGATGTAGCATGCATCCACATCATGTGTTTAAAGATATTGTTAAAAGCCAATTTTTGAGAGTTAGTAGACTGACTACAGATGTTGCGATCTATTGTGAATAGAAGGATGAAACAAAAAAAGTGTTTCGGGCTAGACATTATGATGAGTACATTTTGAATGAAATGTTGGAATAAGTCACTTATGAAAGGCAAGGACAGGCCAGCCCTATTCTGCACATTGTCGCCAGAAAAGGGCATTTCATATTACAAGACAGGGGATGAATAATTTACAATATACTACTTGTTATAGCTCCAGAACAGATGGGTTGCAAATGTGGTTA
Organism: Protopterus annectens; assembly: GCF_019279795.1. NCBI lineage: Eukaryota > Metazoa > Chordata > Ceratodontiformes > Protopteridae > Protopterus > Protopterus annectens. The sequence goes on from NC_056725.1 coordinate 67,567,715, forward strand.
AGAACAATTGGGGTATTTTAAATACATTTCCAGAGTTGAGCAAATTTATAGGAAGTACACTACAATTTGCTTTCAGGAACTGTCAAAACCTAAAACAAAGACTATGTCATAAAAAATGAATACCAAGAAGCACACTGTCAGCAAGAAGAAAGGTACAGTTCCATGCCACAGTTGCTCTTTTTGTAGGCACTTATTGACTAGCACTGAGTTTGTACATCCAGTTAATAAAAGAACATCTAAATTTATATATTATGCTTATGCAACTTGTATTACTTACTTGTATTACTGAAAATATACTCTATATGGCTACTTGTGTTGCATGCAAGAGTTTCTATGTAGGTAAATGTAATAGGAGGTTTAAAGAGAAGATCTCTGAACACTTGTCTGGTGTAAGATACGGAGTCATTACTAATTCTTTGGCAAAGCATGTTGTAAAAAGGGGAGTACAGCATAATTTTAGTTTCTGAGTTATAAAAATTATAGCACCTAGGATAAGAGGGGGTGATATTAATAATGATACAGAGATAGTTGAATATAAATGGAGATTAAGACTGCATGCTGATAAGGCACCATGTTTAAATGCTTTAGTAAGCCTTAAACCAATATTAAAGTCTGGACAAATGAAATTATAATTGAAAAATGGTTTATGTAAATAATTAATTGATGTTCAATAATTAAGTAAATAATACATTCTTCATATAAGTTAGTCAGGTTTTTTAATAGGTTTTTATTATACTTTAATTGTATAACCTTTATATACATTTATTTTGTGTGTGTGTGTGTGTGTGTGTGTGTGTGTGTGTGTGTGTGTGTGTGTGTGTGTGTGTGTGTGTGTGTGTGTGTGACTATTTTTGATAGAATGCTACCTCTTTAATGAAATTAATAGATTGAAGTATAGCAAGTACTGTATGATTTTTAATGTATCTGATTGGTCTCATGTCATATGATCAGTATAAAAATGATGAGCACATTTATAGTGTTTTACCATTGAGAAAGGGAAGTATCCTGAAAGCTTTGCTTGTTATGTTAATTGTATCTGTTATTAAACTTTGGTTGGCACTTGAGGTCCAGATCTTTTTGTTTTACTGTTTACACTTTTCATTGTTGGCCTCATTCACACTGCTCCCTGCCTTGTTTGGGGGTACAGACAGCCAGTGCTCACATCATTTCAGAGATGTTCAGTGAGCTGAGAGGCCTGTTTGAGGACTGCACCCACTCACTACACAAACATTCTGCAGTTCATGAGTGACATAACAGAGTTACATGCTGTATAGGGACCGGGACGGGACACATTTGTTGAGAGCTATAGGGTCCCAGTTGCAGCAGGAGGGGACACACTTGCTGAGAGCTATAGGATCCCAGTTATCAGCCATTGGCACATACATGTGGATATTATCAATTAGATACCAAGGCTGTGCTAGGGAACAGATGCTCATTGGATGATTGCATTACTTGCTTAGAAAGATGGCACGCACCAATCTGGATATTATAACAGATGCTCATTGGATAATTACATGACTGGTTTAGACACATGGCATGCACCATTCTGGAGATGGTATCAATCTTGCCACTATTAGTGGCTGTCTCCACTCCTAGTCATGGACTCTCTCATGGACATGGCCGACACTCTTCTGACTCCAATATGGGCACAACCCTCTTAGCCAACCACTTGCTTTCCCACAGTTCAAAGCTATCACATCTCCTTGTAGCTCTACCATGAGTGACACTTCTCTATGGCCATTCACAGGGTCATGGTCTCAAAAAACTACAGCTTTACTCCATCGCATATTGCCTACTCAGGGGTGATCTCTGCCTAACATACAAAGCTATGTCAAACCCAGAGCTGTTGGACATGCTCCACTTAAAGAAATCCCAATCCCTCCGAGCTACACGCTTTAGGGACCTAAACCTTGTCACCACAATAAACAGAACATGCTAAAGGGATAGATTCCTGTCCCAGAGACTTCCCATACTCTGGAACAGACTACCTATCTATGTCAAACAGAGCTCCTCATTAGCACTCTTCAAGAAAAATTTTGATGATTGGATGGGAAATGAGAATTTCACCTCAGAATCACTTCTCTGGCTCTGCTCGACAGGGGCACAGGAACATAATTTTCTTGGGTGGTTGGCTAGGCTTATATAGGCCCTAGGGCCAATAGCCTAGTACCTACGTATGAACCTATGAACCTATGGATGCCAGCAGCCTGCTGGAGTGCCATAAAAGGGACACAACATGGTTCCAGTACAAGCTTCCAAAGTTCTATTCCCTCCCTGAAAAAGATTCCTTTAGTGGTGACATAGCATGGCCACTTGGAACACCTGACCACAGTTCTGCCCATGGAAACTCCACCTTATCACTGCAGGATGTGAGCTATGACTCCTATCAAACTCCTAACCACGTGGGTGGCTACTGCATCCACCACTCATGACCTTTCCACCTATGCTAGCATTGCTCTCCTTCCACTCTGCCCACCTCCTTATGCAAATGATAATGGCTGTGCTCCACCCATCCTTCTTGACTGTTTTCCTAGGTTATATTGTGATGCACAGTGAGGTGATTCAGTGCACTATACTGAAAGGCCTGTGTGTGCTATTGCATGCAACTTTTTTTATTTTGTTTTTGTCTTGTCACAACCCATGGTTGTGAGCCAGATGTTGCTCTTAACCATTATATGAATACTTGCTACTGCCTTCCATGGAGTCCCAATGCAGATGGTTGCTACGAAAACCCCTCACCCACCTGTTTCTGTTTTTCTGCTTAAGCTATTTTAGGTAGTGTGTACACTGTCTCCCTATTTTAAGTGGTTTTATACCACAATATTATAAATTATACCGCTGACTGTACATATCTTGCTGTAGGTCTTTAAAACATACTGCAGTGCGCTATTAAATGTATCCAGGTAGCAGAAGCACATCTCCAGGTGCCTGAACACATTCTGGGAGATGGTATGTGTCAAGATATTGTGCTATCATGCTTCATCTTCACCATAATCTGGGGACTGTGTATGGGGGCCATCAGACATTGTCCCAAAGCGTATCCTCTATCATCTATAGAATACAACAGTGAACCCCATTATAAGTGACCTGCTACCCATGTTCATGGTACCATTGAAGAGAGCACTAGTTACAAGACATATACAGAAAATGGTGGTAAAAACCGCTTAATCAAAAAGCACTTTTACAAAATGATGAAATGGTTTTACAAAAGAGCATATATAAAATATATAAGACAATTATTAACTATGGGTGACAATATGTACAGCTACCAACTAGATGACCCTGCAGTAAGTCACGACACATGAAGCACTGGTATAAATCACACATGTGCCAGATGTAGGAATCATGGAAGTTGCCTGGATGGAACATAGATACACTGTGTATAATAACACTGGTGACCCTAAAACCACAAACTTTCTTTTCTCATATTAAAACTTACATATTGAGGCCTCAGCTTTACTCCTTCTAGGTATGTCAGAAAACAGTCAATGCAAACAGTTTATAAAGGCCAAGGTAAAATAACAACCAATGCAAAAAAACTTCATCATTACTTACTTCTTTAGTTGTTAAATCAATTAAATATTTCATGCATAATTCATTATCCAATCACTTTAGTGTCAAAAGTTTCGTACACAAAAATATACCATACTTTCATTACCAAAAACGCTTTAACATTAATTGAAATGAGACTGGGGAAAAGTGGTATCTTGATATTAAGTGACTGAATTTAAAGAACGAAACACTATATGTAACACTCTGTGCAATGTACATGTCCTGGAAGTTGAAGATTCCCTGCTGGTTGATAAACTGGATGCCATGTGGAATAAGTAGATCTTTGATAGCAATGTGGGTGCAGCTAATTGAGCCATGACCTAATCAAATAAGGCTGTCGTAGAATGCATCGACAGTAGTGGTTCTCCCCACTGCTGTCTGTGGGAACCAAATATGTTCCTCCACATGTGGCAGAGTCACATCAAAGAACCTCTGTAGATTTCATGAGGCTGACACCCACAAACATCTATATAGTGTACCCTGCCAGATGCTGAAATTTTCCTGTAGCAAGGATGTGAGGATAGTACGTCTACTAATTCCCATATCCTGTCCCTGTCCATATGATTTTAGTCATGAAAGTGATGGAGTATCAGCCAGAAGATATCAGCTTATAATCTGATGGATGCTGGTTCTGAAGGTGGCCACTAACACACGCCACAGCTGCAGCAGGTGCTATTTCTATCACCTTAATGTGACTGATAGACCTATACAATGAAAACTAATGGTGTTCAGACAAACTGATCATGGCAACCCATCACATTCAGTTTTTACACTCTTCTGAATCATGCTGCCAGGTCTGATTTTGTCATTTGCTTGGGAGATTACTCATTAGCTTGCTGCCACTCATTTGCATGTTATTGTGTGGTTATTTGCATGTGTTGCACCGCATGCTATTTTCCGGCTAGCATGGTTGCACTAGATATGTCTTTGAATCATCCGTTAGAAGTTATCACCCCTCATCATGCTATTTCACTTAACATACTGTTCTTTCTGAATTCTCCCCAGAATATTTGTATCTGAGTTTTGAAGGGTTAAGATCTCAGAGATTTAGGGAAGGATCTAAAGGATAAGAGTAACATGAAGCAAAAAAAAGCTCTGAAAGTCATTTTTTTTTTGAAACAGGAGAGAATAAAGGGGGTGATGAATAAGTTATGTCAGGTAAGATGCATCTAAAGTGTAGCAAATACTAACTGTTTAAATCAGAAGATAAAATACTGTTTTGTTTTGCCTATTTAGAAGCTATGTTAAAAGTTACTCTAAAAGCTCTTAGATAATGCTGAGGATGTTATTTACTGTGAGTTCATAACAGTACAGCACAAAGCAGGTGTGATGTTTTATATGATGAAGGAGTAGGTCTTTCTTTTAACGGAACTGTGTAATAATGATAATGCTGGGTTTGGTCATAAAGGAGATTTAAACTGTAAAGGGCAGGAATGAGATAAGAAGAATTAGGGTCCAACCTCATTTTCATGTTGGAAACAATAATATCATGCTCTGTGAAAAGTCAGCCATAATCAGACAGGAGCATATGTAGTTCCAAGGCCAAGACAGGTATCACACTTAGTAGACATCAGAAATTGTTCTCTAATAATTATACAATTTCTACAAGTAAAATACTTCTTGAAAATGCATTTATAGAAGTAAAAGGAAGACTACAATACATGTGAGGCTTGCTTTTAACCCTGTCTTCTGGTAGTGGAGGCACAATAGTGCCAGTTTATTTATTATGTTAATCCCACCGGGACTATGGATCATAGACAATACAGAGCAATTGAGTTACAAGCTTACAAGGCCATTTACTTCATGACAAGACCCATTCTTATGTTATGCTGTCCTTCTCATGAAGGGAAAAGCAGGTCAGTCCTGGAAAAAAATTACAGGTATCCATTCAATCATCCAGGTTTAGTTTGAAGGATGTTTGGGTGTCATTTTATTTACATTACGGGGAAGTCATTCCAGAGGTGGGGGTAGGCTTTAGATAATAAATCTGTCTCTTCACTGTGTATGTATGTAAAGACATAAGACATGGACTAAAGGGATGACATTTTAAATCTTTTCTGGTAGCTCACAGATTTTATGGCAACAATCTTCTTAGATAGGTACATCCCAATACCTAGTCTAATTAAGGCTGAATTAAGAAGGAAGGTTTGGGCCTGCAAGTCTAAAACACATGTATCTGCTCCCATGAGTCCATGGAACAACCTTTTCCCTAACCTTTCTTCAGAGAAGACCCAAAATAGTATTCATGCTAAATAAGGGAATTTGGACCAGGAGTCTGAGGGAAATTCTCTTGAAATTCACCTACTATTTTTAAGTGGCTGGGATCTTTGGCAGCCGTCTGAGTTACCTCCAGCTAAGGCTTATGCAAACTTAGTTTAGCACTTCATCCGACAGACGGCACCTCAGGAGTGTAGCACCATCTTTATGCTGCACTACAGTGCGAGTAACCAAAACATAAATCCAAGCACCCAGTGTGGGAAGAGAACTCACAATTTCCTGATCTCCCCAGTATTAAAAAGGAATATGTCACTTCCTGAGGAACTGGCAATGATGACTGAGTCTTTTCTATACAACTGATTTTCTGCCATTAAATGGAAGAACTAGCAGCTATTTATGGACAGGGCTGTAGTCCAGTGGGAGGGACTTTTTTCTGTTATATGATTTGGACAATATCCTAAACTTCTAGAGAAGAGGAGAAATAACAAAAACAGCACATAGCTGGTATATGCAGCAGATAAACATGTGTCATAGGTATAATGTTGAAACATAATTCATATAAGCAAAGACTGTACCTAGCCCATTAAAAAATATACAAAACAGTCCAAAAATGGTCACTTGAAATGGAAAGAGAACACAGAAAGAGAGAAAAGGCAAAAAGGAGACATTAGAGAAATAGAAGCAGCAGAAGTATGAGATCTAACAAAGAGTACAAACCCCCAAAAAATCAACAGAAAGAGTAAGACATCTAAACTACAGCTTTTACCATCGAAGAGAGCACTACTTAACATAAAGAAAATTGTAGTAAAAACTGCTTAATCACAAAGTACATTTACAAAATGGTGAAACAGTTTCAGAGCAGAACATATATAAAATATAAAAGGCAATTAGTAATAGATTGTGGCAAAAATAAAAACATATTTAGTGGATCATCATTAAAAGTTAGGTTCAGGGTATATATGTCTTTGGTGAGGTTTTAAAAGCTGGCCAAAGTAAAACACTTCTTAAGTTACCATGGAGATAGAGGCCACTCCTTAAGCTACAATGGAGACACAGGCCAGTCCTTAAGCTACCATGGAGATAGAGGCATGGAGACGGATATGCAGATGATTAAAAGGGAAATGTTTCATGCCATGCCATAGGAATTTCTAGCTGCACCAGAGTGGCAGAGCACAATATCCATGATGTACATCACAGAATAATTAATTCCTTAAGATAAAACAAACCCAAGTTATGAAGGGATAAAAAATAAACAAGATTTTGAATACAAAACTAAAGTCGGTAGGATGACAGTGGAACCTCAGAAATGTGGGAATGATATGGGGTTAATTTACTTGCATGGTTAGGTTGACTGACATGTTAAACCATTCTCATTAACAAGTATGTAATATAAGCTTGATTAGGAATGAATGCATGAGACCAATGATACATTGAACTTGTGCTGGTTGAAAATGTATACTATAATACCGATGGAAAATAACTGCATAGTGTTAGTACAACCAGAACAAATGAAGCACACTCTACTGGTTGAAGTTACTTTACCTTTAATGCCAGCAACAGACATAAGATGCATGGGGGTGGGCAATGCTGCTCAGCATCTCATCACAGAAATGTACATAATATTTTCATTTACTTGGTGGGTGGTTGAGGGGGCTGCAATCATAAGAAATAACAAGCAGAAATTATTTTACTCTTGTAATATACAATATGTTAACAGTTTCTAGGAACAAGATTAATATTCCTGCCATAAGACTGATTTATATTTAAAGGATTTTCTTGATATGGGTGATATTGAATACAAGCTTTACATGTTTTCAAGGGCTGACCATCCATTAATTCCAGCCTTTTTGGTATCCCTAAAAAACACACGAGCATTGGTGTTTTCCCATATGACCTGTAGTGGCAACAGCTGAATCAAAGACACATCCGCTAGCTATCTACATTTGACACGTTAAAACATTTTTTTAAAAAGTTGTCCATATATTCTTAAAGATTCATAGAACTTTTAAGTCAGATTAAAGATTAATTTTATCATGATGAATGGCTTTTAGTTGCTATCGATGTAGTAGATTTGTTTTCTTGTATCCCTCACAGTATCAGTTTGGAATGGTTTAAAGTAGCCTGCCTCATGAATAACAACCTTGAGAATGGGAACATTAATATACTGGTAGCATTAACGTAAATGGTGCTTCTTAATAATTTCTTATACTTTGAGGGGGGAGTATTTCAAGCAGGTAGCAAGTGTTGCAGTGGGGCTAGCATGTACCCCCTATACATGCCAATTTAATATTATGGTATTGGGAGCAACCTCATGTTCTTAGATCAGAATACAACTGTCATATAATCATATTTTTATACTTCTTGGATAATATATTTATAATATGTAAAGGCAGTGTGATTCAGTTAGAGAATTTTATTACATACCTTAATTCTACTATTGATTTTTTGAAATTTACTTACTCATACTGTGAAATATATTAACTATTTGGATGTAACAATGTTAAAATATTTCCATCATCACAAATTCAACTCCAGATTATATAGAAAACCCATGTTCTCTAACACACTTTTGCATTTTTCTGGTAACCTCCCTTTCCATCAGAATAAAAAATCTTGTTAAGGGTCTGATGGTACAGGTGTATAGAATAGTTTCAGAGGATGACCAATTTAGGCTGGAGATACATAAGCTGATTGACATGTTCATTACCAAAGGCTACCAGATTAAATTGTTAAATGAAATTAAATGTGAAGTATGTAGAAAACCCTATCAGCATTTTTTTCCGATATTATGTAGACCCCTGAACAGCACTGCTACACAGAAGTCAGAGACTACCAACTATGGACATAGTATGATCATTAAGCAAGGAAATAGTGGTAGTAAAATCAGGCAGATAGTTACCAACAACTGGAAAGTGATTGACTATGACTGATGTTAGCAAAGCTCTTGTTAATGGTCTCCATTTTGTTTATAAGAGGCACCTGGATCTTAAAGAAAGGTTTAAAAGAGGTAGTAGTTTAACCACCATAGGAAAAATAAGTCTGGGATGACTAAGTGTGGTTGCTGCCAGCAATGTAGGCACATTTATGAACAGCAGGTTCTGAAGCTAACAAGTTCCCGCTATGAGTTTAGATTGGAGGGTGCATATGATTGCAATACCTCTGCAGTTGTATACATTGCTTTCTGTGATTTTTGCCATGGGTTTTATGTTGGCAGAAGGGAGAGGGGTTCTAAAATGAACATTATTATGACATAAAGAACTGGCAGGAGAACAATACACTCTTTAAACACATCTTGCAATGTAAGGAGCATAAAAAAGTTTTATTTTTATTCACTAGAATGAGTATCACAAAATGAGAGAGGTGAGGCTTGGGAACACAGACTGGAATATCATGAATTATTATGGCAGCTTAGGCTTGATGCAAGTGTTTATCCAGGATTAAATAATGTTTTATCAATAAGTAGTGTGTTAAAATTACATTTTGTAAAATTTTGACAGTCTATATTTTAAATACAGTTTGTTTTAATGTATTTATATCAATTTTATACATTTTTAAGCATTGTCATAATATAAAGTATTAGTAGTAACTGAGATTATTTTGATTTGCTGTTCGAGTCATGTGATTTCCTCTTGCTACCATTTAAATATTTGTAAGATGAGGTTTTGTATAAAATCTGATGAAGTCCCTGCACGCTAATGGGAAGAAAGCACTTAATTTTAAAAAATAATTTATTTCTGTATGTTTTGGGGTTCTGATGTTTTCTGAGTGAATCTGGAAGCTTTTTCAGTCTCCTTGTTGACTGGGTGTTACTTGGGGTTTGTCATGGTTTACATATTTAATTTAACTGGATAACTCATATGCTATCATAGTATTAATAATAATAACCTCATACAATAAACTTCTACAGGTGGTGTTCCAGAACAGAAAATGTCAAGTGTGCTGCAGGGGAGATAACTCAGAAATGTAACATTAATGCATAAAATTACATAGTAAATTATTAGGTGAAATATGTGGCCTATCTTAAGTAACAGGATAGCACAGTAAAGTTTATTTATTTAACATTTGTTTGCCAGGGAAGTCTGACTGAGACAGAGCCTATTTTTAGTGGAGGCCCAGGGCGAAAGGTTCCAGATCCACATATTTCGAATGTGGGAGGAAACCAGAGCACCCAGAGGAAACCCACATGAACACACGGAGGACATACATGCAGACTATGCACAGAAGGTACTTCAGCCAAGAATTGAACCAGAGACCCTCTTACCGGGAAGGCAATAATGCTAACCGTTGCACCACTGCACCACCCAAGAAAATAGCAGCAGACATGAAGTTACATAGATTTAGAGGCAAGCAGTTGTTTGTATACTCATAGAATGATGTAGGATTCATAAAACTATCACAAACCAGGGCAATGAACTACAAACCAAGGCAAAATAGAATAGCTATTCCAAGGGATGCAGCGTTAAAATGTGAGATGAGGTAAAAAAGAACAATGGGATACATGAGACATAAATTCAGTAAAAAAATCTTGCAGAAATAATTAGAATTTTAAGGTATAAGCATTTAACTGAGTGTCTACTGGATTGACTTGGGCTTGTCAGCATGAATGAAAAAGATGCAACATTAAAATCACAAAATTGGTAGCATAAGACATTTCAGTTCAGATGAGACTTGGGATCCAGAAACATCCATAGTGCAATTGTGGTAAGTCTGCCATGAGTATGGCTCATAGCACGATGCAGCCCCAAGGAAATTATTAATGAACTAGGTGGAATTTCACAGACTATACCACAATTAAGTAGAAAACTTGCCTGTGGAAATGGCAGACTCAATTTATGAAGATAAAGCACTGAAAAAAATGATAGGTTGGATGTGATGAAAGGTAGTGAGCCAGTTGCAAGAATGAAGCTATGCACATACATATGTTCTACATTGTAATACTATGATAAAGCTTGAAGCCACTCTAAAGGGCCTTGTCAATTCTTTCACCATTAAATGGGGTGAAAGTGGGTGTATAGGAAAGTAAGAAGGTGGGGTACAGCAAAAAGGGAAATATCCACAAAGAAAATGGGAAGGTAAGAATGGGAGGGTCTATATTAGAACATCGAAGTTTCAAAACTTCGATGTTCTAATATCGACCCCTATTCAGCAAAAGCTGAAAACATTGTAGCAACAGAAAACTGAATTTTTTCCTAGGGAAAGCATTCGGTTGTCCATTTCTGTTGCTTCGGTATTTTCAGCACTGTGGTGGGAAGTTATGAGTCGGGTTCAGGTAAGTGTGCGACTGAGTGCAGGTTAGGTTAGTTATGGTTAGGGTGTGGGTTAAGTATGTGTGCGATTGTGTGGACGTGAGGGTTAGGGCGGGTTAGGTGAGTTAGGGTTAGGGCATGGGTCAAGTAAGTGTGCGATTGTGTGGACGTGAGGGTTAGGGCGGGGTAGGTGAGTTAGGGTTAGGGCGCGGGTGAGGTGAGTGTGCGATAGTGACGGACCTTAGGGTTAGGGTTTGGATTAAGGTAAGTGGATAGTTAGTAGTGTGTATATAGTTTAGTGTAGGGTTAGGTGTAAGATTTTAGGTGTATGTGTGTGGATTGTTGTCTGTTTGGTGTGCTTGTGTTGTGTGTATGTGTTTTGGAACAGCGAATGTTTTCCCTAGGAAAAATTTTGCTGTTCTGCATGTTCAGTGTTTTCAGCTTTCGCTGAATAGGGGTCGATATTAGAACATTCAAAGTTTTGAAACGGGGGAGCACACACACACACACACAAACACACACACACACACACACACACACACACACACACACACACACACACACACACACACAGACACACACACACATGTATATAATATGTATATATATATATATATATATAGAGAGAGAGAGAGAGAGAGAGAGATATAAAAATGTACTAACGGTCTAAAACAAACGCAAACTTTACAGTGCTTTTGTTTCCCAAACGGTTAAACAAAAGGGAAAATTACAAGGTAGTCCTGAAAAGGAAAGGGTTAATTCATTGATTCACAGTTTATCATGTGCTTTGATGTATGTCTTTAAAAGGGCTTTCTTTTTATGTTAACTTATTCTGAAAAAGTTCCTTTTGGGGAACGAAAGCGCTTTAAAGTTTGTGTTTGTTTTAGATCGTTAGCATGTTTTTATTGTTTTTATTACAGTCAATTTAGTATTATTCGTGAGGCTTTTTGTTTGGAAAAAAAAAATGTATATATATATATATATATATATATATATATATATATATATATATATCTTTTGCAGGTGAAGAAGCTCAATTTTGCTTTTCTTGGAGAAAGAATGGTTGGGAAAGATTTCAGCTTAACACAAGAAGTGGTAAAAGGGAGAATTTAGTAAGCAAGTGTGAATGACAGGGGAAATGCTAACAGTCATGGAAAGACAATGGAATTAGACAAAGGGAGGACATTAGTAATGGGAAGGATTGGGCAAACAACAGGGTAGGAAGGTAACTTATAGGGTAGTGGAACACCAGAATTGGTGATATGGGGGCATACCCTTCTTTATCTCACTGCCTATGTTAGAGTAAAAAAGAGGTCTGTTAGAACCCTGACCACCTTCCACACTGAGCTCTTCCTGTGGTATTGAGAGCAAAGACAGACAGTAGTGTGATTCTGGAAGCTCCACAAGGATGCTGTACATGTGGACAATGCAGGCTTTCAGCTGCAGGTCAATCAACTCCTCATCACCTCCATCATCTCCCTCCATGTAACAAACTGGGCACCCCTTGCTCTGCTAGTGAAGAGAACAATGCTGCCATGCTCTGGTACATGACCACCAGAGGCTGCAGGGGAGGCACCTTGCCTGTCCCCCTCCCTAATACCCGATGGTGATGCAGGCTTGTAGCCACATGTAGTGGAAGCAGGAGAAAGATAGGACTGGAGCAGGGTTAGTAACCTGGACCACATCACTGACATAGCTGTGGCAGATTCTGTAGAAAATGCCAACATAAATTAAGACAACTAAGGGAACAAAGGCAAAAAAATGAAGAGGCAGGAGAGAGAGAGAGAAAAAGAGAGAGAAAGCCATTACTCCTGCTTATGGGACATAGTACTTCTCAGATCATTACAGAAATATACATAAGGAAAACAAGAACTATGTTATAGTGGCAAGTTACAAAATAATGCCTATATGCTATGATATGGCTCTGTGGTATGATGTGCAGGCATGTGTACAGGATCACAACTACCATTACCAGGAGTCAGTTGTCAGGTATGTTGGAGGAAATTTGGGCAATGTAGCTTTGTGCATAAGAAGTCATGGCCTCTGCGTGGAATACTATATTTTTGGCCCCCTACAGACTTCCTCTATTACAGCATTATACAGCAACACATGTTTAAAATTACACACATCAATATAAATATGTGTAATGTATGCACATCTAGTTAAAATAGCTACATCGGCATGGCTGAGCCATGTGAGAGTTGCCATCCATGGGAATACAACAAACAATCATCATGGGTCCACAACATAATGAGGTAAAACCTCAAACCACTTAACCTACCAAGCAGGAAAAATAAACAATAAACTAAAAGAAATGCCCATCCATGACACACACACACACACACACACACACACACACACACACACACACACACACACACACACACACACACACACACACACACACACACACACACACACACACACTCCTCTTTCCCCCTCCTCACCACTACACAGTTCCCCACCTGCACAGCAATGATATATATACACTCTGATAAGCAGTTTGTTGAGTTAATGCATGTAACTATACTTGTCTATTTATCACTACAGCTTGTTACTTAGGCTCTGCTTAGAATGGCAGAATAGCAGTTGATAGTACTCCTGTAGCCTGTGTCTTACTTCTATCAGAGCAATAATTTTATTATTTTCTTAACGCGTGATGTCATTAACCTATTATAGCTAACATGTCTTATGGCAAATGTGACTGCACAGTTCACTCTCATTTGTATGAAATGTATATGCAACTAACATATGTATGGTGAAGTCCACTTGAACTATATAGCAGCCAGTCATGCAATTAAACAGTAAGACTTCAGAAGAGGCATATTCTGGCACGGTTCCACTTTATAGTCTGGAAATACTGAAATCTCGAATTTCAGTATCTCGAAACCAAAAAGTCTAACACTTGAAATCTCGAAACCCCAAAACCACGAAACACAAAATCGCGAATATAAACACACCATACGCCACAAAACACATACACCATCCTACCCACAATACAACAAATAAACAAACAAAACACACACAAACACAAAAACACAAATCAACATACCTAGAGTACATATAAACAGGAGGACAAGCCCCCCTGGACCCCCAGACAAATACCGGAACACCATAACCGTGAATTTGACATTTCCGGATTCACGGTTATGGAGTTTCGCGATTTTAAAAATTTGACTTTATGGTCTCAAGATACTGAAATTCAAGATTTCAGTATTTTGAAATTATAAAGCGGAGCCTCTGGCACACATACTTGCAGCTATATACTGAATATACACAAAATTATGTTAAGGAACATCCATATGCTCCCTTTCACCTGGATAGTCACTCCATTCTCCACCAATAAACAAGGTTGTTCTCCAAGATAGCTGCCTGAGCTACAAAAAAAAAAACAAAAACAAAAAAAAAAACAAAGATGTTATAGATAGCATCTCTAATATTATCTCATATAAGACAGAATACAACTGAATGAGTCGTCAACCTAATGCAAGTGCTCACAGTGCATCTCCGCATCCCTTGCTGTGACCTCTTTTTATATCATCTAAGAAGATCAGGGAAGCACCAACTCAGGTCACCGTAGTAGTCCTGGCACTGCTTAGCAAAGTGGGATATGCCACTGACTTCAGAGGCTGCTCTGGCTAGACTGAGCCAGGTATCCAAATTGTATTGGGGACCCTCATTAGCATCTCTAATCAGTCAATCCTAGTGGTCTCTATGCAGCATATACAGAAAGATCTTACTCTCTCTGCTACTCTACTGAGGATCTATGCCGATATAATGCCCTTGGAGGCTGTGGTCATTCACCAGGTTTTATTCCAGAAAACTATGCAGACTTCAAATGATCACACATGTTGAGTTCATAGGTTCATAGGTAGGTACTAGGCTATTGGCCCTAGGGCCTATACAAGCCCAGCCAAAAAGGTACCCTGGCTTTTGCCACCTAAGAAAATTATTTTCCTGTGCCACTGTCAAGCAGTGCCACAGAGGTAGTCCCCGGGGTGAATTTTCTATTTCCCATCCAATCATCAAGATTTTTCTTGAAGAGTGCTAATGAGGAGCTTTGTTTTATAGAGTTAGGTAGTTTATTCCAGAGTATGGGAAGTCTCTGGGACAGGAATCTATCCCTCCGGCATGTTCTGTTTATTGGGGTGACAAGGTTTAGGTCCCTAGAGCGTGTAGCTCAGAGGGATTGGGATTTCTTTAAGTGGAGCATGTCCAACAGTTCTGAGTTTGACATAGCTTTGTATGTTAGGCAGAGATCACCTCTGAGTAGGCGATATGCGACGGAGTAAAGTTGGAGTTTTTTGAGACGGTCTGCATAGGGCATCTGTTTAAGGCCGGTAATCCTCTTTGTTTGGTATTTCTGTGGCCTTTCCAGTTGTTGTAGATGTCTTGTGAGGTATATACCGAAAGGGGCATTGTACTCTATAATGGGTCTAATGAGTGATGAGTAGAGGGGAACAATGACCTCTTTTTTTCTGGATGAGAAACCTTTTGTGATGAAGTGTGCCATGTAGAAGGATTTCCTGACTACTGTGACGATGTGATTATCAAAGGAGAGACTACTGTCCACCTGTGTCCCAAGGTCTCTTATCACACTTTCAGTGTTAAGTATACTACCGCCTATGTTGTAGTTCATGGTTACAGAGTTTTTACCAAAGGGGATGACAATGCACTTTTTGGCATTGAGCTTGAGGCCATGGCTTTGACACCAGGCATCTGTCTCAGTGAGGCCCTTTTGTAGGATGTCCGCATCGTTAGGAGTTTTGATTATGGCTCCTAGTTTGCAGTCATCTGCAAACTTCATTAGCCAAAGACCTTCTGTGTTAGCCTGTACTTCAGAGAAGTAGATACCAGACAGGAGAGGACCCAGGACTGAACCCTGTGGTACTCCACTTGTCACTGGTCTGAAGTTGGATTTGGAGTCTGCTACTTTCACAGTGTGAGTTCTGTCAGTGATCCAGTTGGCAGCCCATCTTGTGACATAGGGATTTATACCTAGTTTACTGAGTTTATCTATAATTCCAGAGTGGGGGATGGTGTTGAAAGCCTTGGCAAGATCTAGATAGGCTGTGTGAACCACCTAACCCTTGTCTACGGCTTTGGTGACTACTTCAAAGAAGTCTATCAGGTTTAGGAGACATGATCTGCCTTTTACAAACCCGAACTGGGTGGGGTCCAGAGTTTGGAGATAACCAATGTCTTTGTTTATAAGTTCCATGGTGATACGTTCCATGGCCTTGCAGACCAGGCTCGTCAGGCTAATGGGGCAGTAGTTCCCGGGGTCCATGGTGGCTCCCCCCTTGTGGAGTGGGATAACCGTCGCTGTGCACCATTCAGCAAGCACAAAGCCTGAGGTGAGGCTATGATTGAACATGGTACTTAGGGGGGGTGTCAGTTCATTCTGCAGTTCATGTAGAATGCAACCTGGGATGTTGTCTGGTCCCATGGATGCTGTGTGGTTTTTACCTGTGCAGCCATGATTACAGGATCTTTGCATTCTTCTGGTATAGAGATGGGCTCTTTATGGGGTGAGAGGGGGGTAAAGTTAGCACTGAACCTATCTGTCAGGATGTTGGCAATATCAGTTGGCTCTGTATATTTAGTGCCATTGTGCTGTAACTTGGAGCAGATCTGAGTGTTGCCATTGAGATTCTTGACATAGCTATAGAATGCTTTGTGGTTGTCTTTAGAATCAGCGGCAATTTTGTTTTTGTAACTAGCTTTGGAGGATTTTATCAGGGATCCCAGCTTCTTACTGAGGCTGACTAGGGAGCTCTTCCACTCATGGGATTTTACTCTCTTTTGCAACAGTTTCTTCCTTCTGTTGTACAGTTTGTTTATGACAGGGGACCACCAGATTGGCTTCCTTTTTTGGAGGATAGCATCTTGGTTCTGTTTGGGATGGCATGATCCATGCACTCATGTAAGTGCTTATAAAGTGCAATTGTGTAGGATTCAGTAGTCGTAAATGTATTGTCCATCTGCATGGGTGTCATGAAGTTCACCACTTCTGTATTAAGAAGCATGAAGTTGGCTTTGGAGAAATTTTTTACCATGGTTTCCTTAATGGGGATGGGGGCAGGATGTGGATATCTAGGGTAATTAGCTTAGACTTCAGGTGTGGAACACCGGTCACTCATGTTGGTAATGACTAGATCTAGGATATTGTTGCCCCTGGTGGGGGTGTGGATAAGTTGATCCAGGGCATTGGAGTTTATGAATTCCAGAAAGCATTGAGTGAAGGAGTTGGTACATGAGAAGTTTTCCCAGTTAATGGTGGGGTAGTTGAAATCGCCCATTATTAAGGTGTTTGGTTGAACCCTAATATTTTCCAGTACATCAAGAAAAGAGGAGTGGGAATCCTGGGGCATCGTGGGTGATCTGTAGCAAGCTACAATTTGGATTGCTGTTTTGCCCAGAGTTAGTTGCACTTGGATAACCTCGGCTCCATTATGCTGTACAACTAGCCTGGAGGTGTGGATATCCTTAATGAATATGGACACGCCTCTGCCTTTATGTTCCGGTCCAGGTTACATGGCCGAAAAGTGTGGTTTGAGTTATAGCCTGGTAGTGCAGGGGTGCTCTCTGGAGCCTTGAACCAGGTCTCAGTCACTGCACAGTTATCAATGTTCTCCATTTTAAGGTGTGCCTCGAGTGAGTGCATTTTGAGATTTAGACTTCTTGCATTGAGTAGCATCACCCTCAGTTTTTGCCTGTTCCTGTTATGGTGGTGAATTTGTCATTTGAACCTTGCCTAAAAAAAAGGCGCTATAGGGGCGGCAAGAACCTTAGCCAGTATCCGGAATCCCAGGGGTGACAGGTGCAGGCCATCTCTGGCAAAGCATCGTGGTCTGTCGACCATGTCATCCCAGGCAGACAGATACTGGATCCCTTTAGAATGGCACCAGAAGCTTAGCCAATTATTGAAGTTAATCATTTTGTCCTTGTACTGCGGCATCATTCTGGGTGATGGCAGAATGTTACTCAGGGATAGGGTCATACCTGCCTGGGCTACAAGATCGGAGAGCTCTTCCATGTCTCTTTCCATGTAGTCCAGGGAGGTATGTCTCAGGTCGTTCACACCAACATGGACAATGACAGAGTCATATTTGTACTTGTTGTGGAGTGACCTGAGTGCGTGGGTTATGTGGCGGATCCTGGCACTCGACAGGCAGCTGACAGTAACTTTTTCCTTGTTTAGCCTGGTGAGTGGGACATCAGTGAGCCTGACTATAGAGTCACCTATGACTACTGTGTTGGGTACGTTGTTTTGCCTTATTGGCTGTGGTTGAGTGGCACACTGAGTCTGCAGGCTATGTGTCATTTGGGCTCTGTTGGGGGTGGAGGTTGCTTGCATTTCTGCTTTGGAGGTCTCTGTTGCTTGAGCAGATTATTATTGAGAGCCTCCGCGAATGTTTTTGTGTTTCTATGTGTGGATTTTGGTGGTGTAGATTTAGTGAGACTATGTAATGAGTGTGGTGTGGTGCAAGTGTTTACCTTCTCTTCTTGACTGTCAAGTTCAGTCTTGATTGGAGAGAGCTTTGCCTCCAGTTTGGCTAGATAAGTGCATCTCTCACAGGTTGTAGTGTTGGGTGGTAGGAGGAGAGGGTTGTCTGTGTACATGAGGCAATTTCTACATTGCTCCAAGATGCCCAGATTCATCAGGTAGACAGGAGAGAACACTGGGAGCTGACCCTTGGCATGCCTGAATAAAAAAACTATTTTCCTCTAGATAAGTGAGGAAAGTGAGTACAAGAGCTGTTTTTCTCTAAGCAAGTGAGGAAAGTAAGTACCAAAACTATTTTCCTCTAGGTAATGAGGAAGGTTGAGTGCTGTAGTAATTAGTAGGTTATTTAATGCTTACAAGTTCTGAACAAGTGCTGATCATGAATAAGCAAATTCAAGTGCTAAAACTAAGAATCTGTATCTGGACTAAACTAGTTACAGGAAAGGGGGGAAACAAGTGCAAATGCGGGCTTTTAAATCAGAAAGTTGAGAGAGATGGAAAAACTGCCCAAACGCCAATAACTAAAATTTCTGGGCCAGAACCACTCCTTGTGTGGTAGATAGGTTACCTAGTGCTTACCACTCCCACTGATAAGCTAGAAGGCTTCCCTCCAACAAAGAAAGCTTGGGGGTGGGCTCGGAAGCTTACATACAGTCATGGATACTGCAAATCTGAATCTGGACTACACTAGTTACAGGAAAGGAATGTATATATATATATATATATATATATATATATATATATATATATATATATATATATATATATATATATGTATATATATATATATATATATATATATATATATATATATATATATATATACAGAAAAGTAGCTAAAACAGCAGTAAAAACAATTCAAATGCAGTGCAAGCTAGCACACGAGTATGTGGCAATGTTAGACCAAACAGTTTAAAAAATGCAATTAAATTAAAAATGACTAAAAACAAGTGCAGAAGGAGTCTATTAGATAGAATGAGGTAAAGAGATGGGTCTGGGGGAGTGTCCCAGATCAAATCTACAGTGGGGGCAGGCAACTGCAAAAGCCTCCAAATTTAAACAACAACACAGGAATATATGGGAAAACCAACACCTTCAGCAGAGATCTGAAAAACTATACAGTGAAGCAAAAATAACAGTGCACAACTCTGAAGTCAGCCAGCAATGATATAAAATTAGTCAAACAACAATTACCAGTACTCAACTCTGAAGTGCCAGAAAAATATACTCAGCTCTGTATATCTCCAGATAGTTTGAAGAGCACTCTGTCAGGACACAGGAAAGCTCCAGCAATGATAGTTTTTACACGTGATGTACCATATTCTGCAGCTACTTAAAGCAACCAGTCTCAGTGCCACCATTGTTTAGCATGGAATCAGATGGTGTGGCATGATGGCATTACTGTATGAACACTGACATGGAGGTGGTCTACTACCTCCACAATGCCTAACAGTGATGGCAGCTTTGCTCTTTAATACCACAATTGGCTGTAAAATTAAACTATATTTCTCCTCCTTCCTGAAGGGGTCACTAAAGTTTGGAGAACAAGGTGTTTTAACCAAAGCTTTTTTTTTTGTTACACTCTTTGTCCCTGCTGCATGTGAACTATCAAGCCTCTTCTGGCCATTCAGTCCTTTTGATTCCCCTTCACTGGAGCACAGATTGACCAGGAGGGAACTTTAATTTAGACAGCTATTAGGGATTATACTAAGGTTTTCTATTTAGCCAGACATTCCTCCTGTGGACCCCAGGCTTCCTGAGGCAAATGTGTACACCCAATAGGCTGTCCACACAGGTTGTCTCTCACTTCCACAAGGGACACTGCTAGCAAGCAGATCAGGCCTCTCACTCAAGCATGAGAAGTGTGTCTACCAGACAAATCACCCTTCACCATGTGCTTACAGAACATGAGCTTCCCTCTCCACCCAGCCACCTGGAGCGGTGAACTGGCCATATCCCTTCATTCTCTCCCTGCCTCCTCCACTGCTGGGGCTTCTAATCAAACCTGGTGATATGGGTTACAATAATGGCTCCTTCACTCTACACCATAGAGCTAAGCTTTTCATTAAAGATTGCTTTTGTTAGAATGCTAAGTGTATTTGCTAAGATATTATCTATTACTATGCCTCTAGGTAAGTATGCTACTAGTACATTTCTACCTGATGCTGTAGATGACAGGTACATCCATTTTAACTGAATGAGGAGCTGTTTGTGTATAGTGCCAATAGTTCCATGGAAGGGTGTATGTTTCTACAGAAGAAGACAATGAACTGCAATACATTTAGTATTATCTATGTGTGTAAATATGTAAATAAAATCCATGTGTACCTGTAGGCTAAACATAGAGGTTTTTGACGTATAGCCTCCTAACCCCTGTAGCATTTGCTATACTACCTATAGTGCTAATTAGAATAGTTGTCTGGTGGGGGTGGCTTATGCAGATATTATTATTTGATACACCCGCTGGAGGGTACCCGAAAACAAGACTATCTTGCAAGAGTGTATGAGTGCTTACAAATGTCTCTTGTGAGTCTGACACTTGGGAGGAGGAGATGGTTTAAATAGGTCAGTGGAATGAAATGTAGGACCCATATAGTTATGTTTGTACACCTGCATGGCACAGTCTCTAAAGACGGAGCTGCCATGCTCCTGTTAATTAACAGATCATCTCTGGCATCCATGATGTATTTGTATTTGTGGCCTTACTAGGGTACATTCTAAATATGTAATTGTGCTGTGCCTTTCTGTATGTATAAGAATAAGACACGTCCATGAATAAACGTATGTTGTGATACATGGTCTAAGTGCCTGCTCAGCAAGTGGCATGTGTAACATGTGTGATAGCCAGTTGTGGAATACTGTTAAACACCATTGCTTGTGGTCCTTGGGTACATTCCACATTTTCAATCGTTTACTTTTTTGAGGGGGGGTGAGACCAACAAAACATGTTTATCCATGAGAATTCCATGTCTGTGTGGCATTCCTCACACAGATATACCATGGCCACAATGTGAGAAACAGCAAAAAAGCAAATACTCCCATGCAGAAAATGACATTTTGCTACATGCCCTCCATCTTCATGGGTCAGCAGATGACCAGCAATATCAAATATGACCAGCTACTTTGCAACCTTGTCTGGTGGGATGCCACTAATGATATCAGTGCTGTTGGTGGCCAGAACAAGATGTGTGGTCAAGTGAAACATGAGGTCACTGACATGATAAGAGCTACAAAGGTTTGGGTTACCCACCTTGAATATGAGCAGCTGGTATTGGGATGCAGCCCACTAACTAACTACCATTAACAGAGACGGAAGAGTTTCTGACATCTTTTCATAGCATCAGGACAATTCTACTTTCCATAGTGGAGCCCTAATTCTTGGTATAAAGCTCAGCTGAATGACCAGAATTCCTGTGGTTGATGTTCCAGGTGGGCATACCATAACATGGACAAGTATCAGCCATGTTAGGTAAATGTCTGGTTTAGTTCATTTACAAGCATAGCCACTTGTTTTTGCAGGAACATTAAGATGTGAATGCAGAGACCATCAGCACATGATCTGCTAGCTATTAATTTCCAGTACTTAAGAATTAGGTAGTATACATTCATTCACTGAGCATCCAGTATTGGTGAAGGGTCTTTCTTAGTGTGGATGGTTAATTTTAGTGTTTTTACATTCAAAGTGTTATCAGGCATCTCCACTGTGGATATGCAGCTGCCTGAAGTAGGGAAACTGTCCAGCTCTAATGATGATGGCAGCCTAATCCTAGCATGGTCAGTGGTCACAGTGTCAGTATTAGACATGAGTTAGCATCATCCACATCTCCACCCTATTCCACAGACATAGACTCTTTGACTATGAAACCCACCCAACAAACACAGGAAGACACATAAGAATGGATGTCTTCAGCAGTAGATCACTCTTCATTGAGCAATTAGAAGACGTGGGTAGATGTCATGTCAATGGACAAGCATGTCATGGATAACATCCACCTTCTGAGCTAGGTGTGTCAGTGACTGCAAATCAACATATGTGTATTGATATAATACAAGGGCAGGTTGGCAACAACACTGTCCTTGCCAGCCTGATAGAGGTAGCACCAGAACTGAGTAATGATCACTAGGAATGTATGGGCCAGGTGCAAGATCATACATGTGGTGCAGGCAGTTTGCATTTGCACAAGGCAGGTATCCCAGTGAAGCCAGACTTCACAGACAATGCAAATCTCATGTCTAGTCCACGTCTGTTTCTGGTGGTGAAAGCCATCCTCAAAGGGGGAGGACATGTTAAGGTACTCATAGCACCACCAACTCTACTCCACTCCACAATCCAGGGTTGAAGGAAGTATATTGTGACATGGACATTCTTATAGGAGAGACATCCATCTCATATCCACCCATGGCGTGGGCCACAGCTCACATTCACAGAGTACTCTGTCATCTCAGCATGGTCTGGATCATGCCTGAGACCCTTCCAGGAGAGGGTGCTCCCATGACTGGGGATGTGCATAGTCTGTGCACATGTTTCCTGTAAGTGCATTAGATTTGTCTACCAAATCCTGACACAATACTGCAAAATCTACTGAGGTTGTGCCCCAACAAACAGTGAGTCTTCCACACTGCCCACTGCCCCTCACCAACACATGCACACATGCACACATGCACACATGCACACACACGCACACACACACACACACACACACACACACACACACACACACACACACACACACACACACACAAATGCTGATTGATGGCACATCAGTTTGTCTCTCCCCACATTTGCATACAATGACAACTGTTCCCTGCCCTCGGTACTTTGTTACTTGGCTAACCAATGCCAAATGTAGAATGTAGCCAGTTTATGCATGATAGGGCACAACCTGAGTGAAGATTTGTATGTGTCTCTTTATGTGATCTGTATAATGTTTGTTTAGGCCCATAGTTATGTACCAGATAGGTATCTCATAGCCAGTGCCACAGTGTGCTGTGCATGTCTTTGTCTGGCATAGTCCTCCCCTATAGCCAGATCCTCCACAGGCTCTTCCCCTTCAGTTGGTTCTTCCACAGGATCCTCATCAGGCACCTCCTCCTTCACAGGCTCCTCCCTTGTAGCTGGTTCCTCCACATACTCCACATCAGAAACCTCCTTCACTGATGAGTCTGGGACTTCTTCCTCCTGAATGTGTCTGTCCTACTATAACTGTTTACTTATCAGGGTGTTGCATAAAATTGCACAGACTGAATGCAGCAGGGTCATATAGTAGAGCACCCTAAGATATATCCAGAAATAAGAGCAAGCCTTCAACAGGCCAACATACATTTAACAATGACACAGGTCTGTGATAGAGCATAGCTGTAGCCATTCTCTGCCATGGTCTGTGGATTTCTGATAAGTTCCATTAATCACAACTCTAGAGAATATTCAGTATCACTGATAAGATGTCCCTGAGTAAAATCCCACACAAGCTGCTGATATAAGCCATACATGTGCCAGATGTGGAAGTATTATGCACTGCCTTAGTGGTTACATATATAGTATATATTATACCCTGTGCATTACAAACCACCTGAAGTTAATAGAACTGAGTCCATAATTCTTGATATATCTTCTTCCTTGTTCCCCATGTGGGGCCATTATTGCAATGTGGGTGTAATCTATGGCCCTAGTATTCAGGGAAATGAGGACATCATAAAAAGCTGTAGGGTATTGCTTCTCTCCTCTGTGGTATGTGGAAACCACATATGCACAGCCCCTACACATGCTGTAGCATGACAACAAGGAACTGGTGCAGTATCCTTGTGGCAGATGCCTAGGATACACCCACAGTGAACCCCTGCTGGTTGTTAAAAGGTCCCTGTAGCTAGTGTACTAAAAGCCATATATACATTGGTATCCACAGCAATAGATACACCACACATCCCATAGGCCTGCATATAAGGGTGACACATCTTTGACCAGCTCCTGAGTGATGACCCTGTCCACACGGCAGTGGTACACAATTTTGGTGCCATGGAGGGTATGATATGTTAAGTGCAGATGGATGACGTGGTTCTGCTGAAGGTAACAATGTGGAACTCAGTGACCTCCAGTAGCAAGTACAGACTGTTGCATATACAAATTTATTTGCTTGAGAGACTACCCCAGGCATGGTGTTATTTTTTTTGTTCTCCCATAACCACAGGATTTTACTGTGGTCATTAACTCTGCAGTTAGCATCTTTCAGAGTGGTGTGTGTACACTCTCCCCACACACATATACATATACACAAACACATACATTGACTGAGTTGATATAGATACACACACACACACACACACACACACACACACACACACACACACACACACACACACACACACACACACACACACACACACACACATTTCTGAATCACTCTGTCATGATTTTACCCTCATTTGCATTTGTAAATGCCCACATTTTAATAATATTGCTCATTACCGTGTCATTATACTGCCATATGCACACAACGCAGGCAGTGGAATTTCTCAGCCTTACATTCTCACTCTCAATGTGTCTCTGAAATTATCTTTACCTGCACATGGCTGTTCTTCATGTAAAAGTACTTACCAAGGCACAAAAACTGCTTCTGCATACCAGAGGAGGTGCTCTGAAAGGCCAGCCTCATAAAGCAAAAGAAGATACGTAGTTGATCCAGATCCCATGATCACCATGAAGTAATATAAAGCAAAACCAGATGCATTTACCTTCCAGTGATCAATTAACAGTAATTTAAGTCTGATGCCTAAAATGTACCAAATAACTGTATTTGTGTGTGCATGTGTGCTTTTATATACGTGTGCATGTGCAGTCTGCTATTCATTATTTAAGTCACTGAGCTAAGCTTAAAATTGTTCTATATGGCTTAGTGCTCTACCCAGGTAAATGACTACAAATAAATAAAAAAAAAAATTAATGAAAACATTAAAGTGACTTGCCAACCCTTCCATGAGAATCAAAGATAGAGCCATGGAGATCCAAAATAAATCCATGTCCATATTTACTATCATAAAGTACTGTTTTCTGCTTGGTAATGAAGTTATTTTGTTTGCTGGTATGCAATGTATATGAATCAGTTTTCATCATGTAGTGTGCTTACCTACATCCATATACAGTAAATATAAAGATCAAACAAACACAGCAGCCACAGAAGTATTAAAGGTCTGCAGTGGTGAAATAACAAAATGTAAAAAAGGAGACCAACACGAGCCACCACAGCAAATAAACTAAAATTTATTAACACAACAAAAATGGAATAAAAGCGAAATAAAAATGAAGGATAAGGGCTTTCAAGCCAAAGCTCTTCCTCAGATCCAATGATACAAGTACATCACCCTCTACTTAAAAGTCCAGTCCACCAATAGAAATCAACATATGGGCCTACTCCCCCTCAGTATAGGCTTTAAAGGCATAATGCCATTTAAAGCTTGTAGTCGATCGGCTATCCATTTAAGTTCACTCAGTTCTATTTGATGCTGAATATCACCACCTCTTCTATTTAAAAATTGTATGTACAGTACCATAAAAACAAAAGAATGTCCAGAGTGGGTTTTAATGTGTTGAGCAAGTGCATTATGTTTAGCCATCAGCCGCACATCACTCATGTGTTGTAGAATATGTTAAGCATTTGGTTCATCTTCCCAACATAATACGATTCACAGAGTGAACACTTAGCAAGATACATTACATTCCTAGTGCAACAATCAGCATATAATCAGGGTGCATATACTCTTTTTGTCACTGGATATTGAAAATAGTTTGAAGTATCAATATATTGACATCCCTTACAGCTTCTGCAAGGATAAGTACCCATTCCATGCGAACCCAATATGCCTGTTCCAAGTGAGAGGGGATGTATATCTCTACACAACAAATGTTTTAGACTTAGCCCATTTCTAAAACTAAATAATGGTGCCTCTCCAACAATCCTCTTGATGTGATCGTCAGCTTGGAAAAATCTTCCAATTTCTCCTAACTACTATATAAATCCTCTGTATATCACTGTTGTATTTCAACAGTATTCTCGGATGGTCCACCCCTGTCCCATTTAGCGTAGTGGAAGAAGCCATAACATCCCTCTGGGTTCTCTATCCAAACCAAGGTCTCCCTCTACATTGTCTTAATTCCTTACATCCACCTGTTATTCTACTTAGATCCATCATTGAATAATCACGTGCTATAAATTGATGGCTTAGATCATTTATCTCCTGTTCAAAAAAATATAAAGATGTCTGTCTCCAGTGTCCATTCCTCCACTTCAAGATGCTCACAAGTGTTCTCTCAACCAGACTTTAGAGGTTTAATAATGCTAATTAACCTAATTTCTTCATACCTTGAAATCTATCATATTCTTCTTTCTCTACCACTTCCCACTACAAACATTCTAACTCATATACTAGCACCCTGGAACTCAAGGACCGTCAGTTCAGTCTAACAAGTACAAACACTGTTATTCGCTTGAATGGAACCATAAAAAGAGGGAGAGGAAGGCATTACTATTAATTTCTTGAAGTTTCCAAATTTTACTTCAGAGTATTACAACCAGCACAATTTAAACTTAGTGTTTTATCAGTATTTATTGTGCCATCTGTGGGTTCTAGTCTCATTGATAATCATGGTGACCTTGAGCAGTTGAGCTGCAAGTTTGATTCTTAGCTCAGTCTATGTGTGACATCACCTCTTAAGCAGGTGGTGAACTGTTACATCAATATACTTCTTTGGTAATTCAATAGCATGGGCATACTGAAAAATATGATTTAAAATATTAAAACTCCAAAAGTAAGAAAACAGCTTTTAATTTGGTAAATGTAGTCAGAACATTTAGCAGTTTTTCAAAACTGACATTCAGCCTTGCAAATCAAGAGTGCTGTGGTTACCACTTTCAAGAAACAGGTCAAAATGCTCTTTCTTTCCCTCTGAAAGGAGATTTTTGATCACTTTGTAAAATAATGTTTAATACACAGCAGTTATTTTGAATGACACCTTTTTATTTATTAATTTACATTCTCATTGCTGAAAGGACCTATTGAAGTTCAATGCATTTTACAGGGGAAAACAAGAAATACAGTCGATAACCACGTGTCCACAGGGAAGGATCCAGATATATTCTGCATTAGAGCACTTTGCCACTCCTTTTGGCCTAGGAATTTGCTGGACCTCTTAATCTAGCTCTAACTTACATTCATGTGCCTTTATGCTGGATGATACCTTGTTTCAAGGAGTTCTTCCCTGAGGCTCATAGACTTAGCTGCTGCCACCAGGCTTGAGGTGGGAAATCATGTGACCATTCATACTGCAGCTGCAAATTTTTACTTTGCATCCTCATGCTCAAGGATGTAAACATGCAGTGAATCAGCAAGTGACAAGCATACCTCCATACACTATCAGCTGTCTCTGAGCACACCCATGTTGTGCATCTAGCACAAAGGCTGACTCATGTTTTCTCATCTCTCTATCAGAGTTCTTCACCATAGCACTTCTTCTGACTCTATAAATGAAGAAGGCTGACCACTGGCTACCTGAGCTACATTCCGCAGTTGGTGCACTGCAATTTTGTAAGCTAGCAGTGGCATGGCTGGATAAACTGCAAGCCACAACAAAGAGGCTGAGCAGAGCTTCACAGAGTCCAGCAGCAACTGCAAATTTAACAGCATGAATCATCAGGTAAACACAAATGTAAAGGGAAGTACACAGTTTCAGGAAACATATATAATGAACTAATGCAGAGTGCCAAAGTAGGCTATCAAAGTGACTGGTAAGGTGGGCTGAATAAGCATGAACATGTTATCAGGTGTGAGCAGACACAAGTAAGATTAGAGAAATGACTGGCCAAGAAAAACAATAGCTTGGTAACAGGAACTCAGAAATGTAAATGTTTTAACAGTCGGGAAGATAGCAAAGTTACAGGTTACAAGAGATGTAGAAGGACTGAATTTTCTGTGAATGACATCACAAGCAAGGAATTTAGACCTCTGCTGACAGAGGTTACTTGAACCTAGGAAAGCAAGAACTGGAAGGTATTTATTTCTCATGTTTTTTTTTTTCCTTAACCGGCTACGTGAACTACTCCAAGGGATACATTTCAACTGTGAACTTGAGCTAAAGAGAGACCATAGTTCTTAAGCTGCAGCTTAGGCATTCATAAGTTCATAGTTTCATAGGTAGGTACTAGGCTATCTGCTCGAAGACATTTATAAGGCTAGCCAGAATGTGTCGGCTTTCACTACCCCCTTAGATTAGTTCCCTGTGCCTCTGTCCAGCAGAGCGATTTAAGTAATCCCCGGGGTAAACTTTCTGTTTCCCATCCACTCATCAAGGTTTCTCTTGAAGAGGGTTAGCGAGGAGCTCTGCCTAATGTAGATTAGAATCTTGTTCCAGAGCATAGGAAGTCTCTGGGGCAGGAATCTATCCCTCCAGCACGTCCTATTTATTGTTGTGGTGAGGCTTAGATCACTGGAGCATGTGGCTCAAGGGGATATGGTTTTCTTTACGTGGAGCATGACCATCAGTTCTAGGTTGGACATGGCCTTGTATGTTAGGCAGAGATCACCTCTGAGTAGGCAGTATGCAACAGAGTACAGCTGGAGTTTCTTCAGTCGAGCTGCATAGGGCATCTGCTTGAGGCCAGTGATCCTCTTGGTGAGGTACTTCTGTGGTCTTTCCAGTTGTTGCAGGTGTCTTGTAAGGTACATCCCAAATGGAGCACCTTTGTGGAGTGGAATAACTGCTGCTGTGCGCCACTCTGTGGGCACATAGCCTGTGGAGAGGCTGAGTTTAAACAGTGTGTTTACGTGAGGGGTTAGTTCATCTTTGAGCTCATGTAGGACACAGCCTGGGACACCATCTGGTCCCATTGATGCTGTGTTTTTGGCTTTGGAGAGGGCTGTTTTAACCTGATTGTCTGTGATTTCAGGGGCACTATATTCTTCTGGTATAGTTATGGGCCCTTTTGGGGGTGAGAGGGGGTGAAGTTTGCACTGAACGTGTCTGCCAGGATGTTGGCTATATCAGTCGGTTCAGTGTATTTTGTGCCATTCTGCACTAACTCTGAGCAGATCTGAGAATTGACACTTAGATTCTTGACATAGCTAAGAATGCCTTGTGGTTATCTTTGGAGTCCATGGCAATTTTTCTTTTGAAGCTAGCCTTGGATGATTTTATGAGGGAATGTAGTTTCTTGCTGATACTGATCAGGGATGTCTTCCCTTCTTGGGATTTTACTCTTTTCTGTACTAGTTTCCTCCTTCTATTGTATAGCTTATTTATGGCAGGGGTCCACCAGACTGGTTTCCTTTTCTTGGAGGAGTGAGTCTTGGTTTGTTTGGGATAGCATGATCCATGCATTTTTGTAGGTGCCCGTAGAGTGCATTAGTAAATGATTTTGCAGCATGTACAGCATTATCTTTTAGTATAGGGGCTTGAAACCTCCCACCTCAGGCTTAAGTAACGTGAAGTTTGCTTTTGAAAAGTTTTTCATAGTGGTTTCTTTGACCAGGGGTGTTGGCGGAATGTGGATATCCAGAGTGATTAGTTTATGGTCAGATCTAACCAGCGAGGGGTTACCCTCCGGTGTGGAACACCAGTCACCCATGTTGGTGATGACAAGGTCCGATATGTTGTCACCTCTGGTGGGGGCATAGACCAGTTGATCCAGGACGTTTGAGTTTATAAATTTGAGGAAATGTTGAGCAAGGAAGTTTGTACTTGAGTAGTTCTCCCAGTTAACGTTTGGGTAATTGAAATCACCCAATGTCAGGGTGTTTGGTAGGACCTTTATATTTCCCAGTGTTTTCAGGAATATGGAGTGGGGGTCCTGGAACGTGGTGGGTGATCTGTAGCAAGCTTTAATTTGAAAAGAAGTTTTGCCCATTGTGAGTTGTAGCCTGGTAGTGCTGGGGTGCTCTCTGGAGTCTTAAACCAGGTCTCTGTCACTGCACAGATGTCAATGTTCTCCATTTTAAGGAGTGCCTTGAGTGTGTGCATTTTGAGGTTTAGACTTCTGGCATTGAGTAGCATTACCCTCAGTTTTTTGTTACTTGTGCTATTTACAGCGGTGGGTTTGTCTTTTGAGCCTTGCCTAAAAAAGGCACTATGGGAGTGGCAAGAGCCTTGGCCAGTATTCAAAAGCCTAAGGGTGACAGGTGCAAGCCGTCTCTAGTGAGGCAGCGTGGCTTGTCGAGCATGTCATTCCAGGCTGACAGACACTGGATCCCCTTTGAATGACACCAGAAGCTTAGCCAATTGCTGAAATTTATAATTTTTTCTCTGTACTGTGGTATCATTCCTGGTGAGGGCAGGATGCTACTCAGGGTCAGGGTCATACCGGCCTGGGCTATGTGATCAGAGAGCTGCTCCATATCTCTTTTCATGTAGTCCAGGGAGGTATGGCTCAGGTCATTCACACCAACATGGACAATGACAGAGTCATATTTTTACTTGTTCTGGATGACCTGAGTACTTGTGTTATTTGGCAGATCCTGGCACCCAACAGGCAGCTAACAGTAACCTTCTCCTTGTTCAGCCTAGTGAGTGGGACGTCAGTGCGCTTGACTATAGAGTCACCTATTACTAGTGTTATGGGTATGTTATTTTGCCTTAAGGGCTGTGATTGTGTGGCACACTGGTTTTGTGAAGTATGTGTTTCATGGTTTGTGTTGGGGGGGTGAAGGTTGCTTGTATGTCTGCTTTGGAGGTCTCTGTTGCTTTTGCAGATTTTTTTTTAGAGCCTCTGAGTTTATTTTCATGTATTTATGTGTGTTTTTTGCCAGTGCTGGTTTCATAGGTCTATGTGAGACTGGTGGTGTGGTGCAAGTAATTCCCTTCTCCTCTTCACTGCCTGGTCCAGTCTTGGGTTGAGAGAGCTTAGCCTCCAGTTTGGCTGTATAATTGCATCTCTCGCATGTATTAGTGTTTGGTGGAAGGAGGAGAGGGTTGTCTGTGTACATGAGGCAATTGTAACATTGCCTCAAAATGCCCAGATTCACCAGTTGGACCAGAGAATACACCTGAAACTGCCCTTTTGACATGCCTGGATAGGTACAGTGAACTGTTTTACTGATTGGCAGGTAAGGTCGAATAGAGAGCCTTGTCCTTCTCTACCGTATAGGGGGGGGGTCTAGTGCTAAGGTTTATTAGTGATTGCTATGAGTTTTGAGCAAGTGCCAGGATATGAAGTGAATGGTTTGAGCGCTTAAATTGAAAGTTTGTCTAGTTCCAAGGGTAAAATTGAAGAGTAGACTTTGTGGATCCGGGTACCCTAGCTAACTGGCGCTACCCAGTGAGCAAAACCACACAAATGCGGGTTTTATAGCAGGGAAATGAAAAAGATAGAAATTAGCCCAAAATGGCCAATAAACTACTAATTTCTGGGCTGAAACCACTCCTCCAGGGACAGATAGGCTGCTCAAAGCTCCCTCTGTCACAGTGAACAGAGAAACTTCCTTCTATCCAAGTAAGGTATGGGCAAACACAGTGACACAATGCATTCATACAGAATTGTCAAATAACAATTTCAGTGTATGACAGCATACATAGCAGCAGTGCATCAATGTAACAAAATGAGCTGCATAAAACATTTGCTGTAAACATTGCAAGCTGTTTACTGAGATCTGCATAAGCCGCGGTGGTGAAGCGCTAGCGTTGTCGCCTCACAGCAAGAGGTTCTCCTGTTTGATTCTTGGCTGGAGCACCTTCTGTGTGGAGTCTGCATGTCCTCCCTGCAGTCAAGTGGCGTTCGAAAGACATAAGTGAATGGGTGTGCCTTCACTGAAGGTTGGGCATCGAGCTGGCACCTTAGCACCGTAAAAATCTACTGCCAATCATTAGTGGACCGGAGTTCCGCTGTGGCGACCCCTAACCGGGAAAAGCCGAAAGCAGAACAACAACTAGATGCTGCTCACTTCTGAATGAATAAATGTTTCTACATCAGATATCAACATTTTCATGGCTTATATTCATGCAGTAAAAGCATGGTATGTGACATCTTCCGTCTGTTACCCTTAAAAGTCACTGTGTATGAAAACATAAGTCATTCAAAATGCAAAAGGGATATAAAAATACAGTATCCCATTTCTTTGTTACATTATACTTCCTAACTTTGATCACCAAGCAAATATTTAGTCTGTAGCACTGGTAATGTACAGTATGTACAACACAAATGCATACAGCTGTATAGCAAGCACACATCTGCTTGCCCATAATGCTTCACTTTCTATAGCAGAGCACATGCTGTTATCATTACCAGAAGGATACTTTGTACTTATTTGCATGTATAGAATGCCTTGATAAAAGAATGAACATACAATACATGCTACTACTGAACTACATAAGAAAGGGCCTGCATTCCAAAGTAAAAAGTTTATTCTGTATCGTTATGGTTTTCCCGTAACTTTTTGATATTGTAATAAGTCATTGCTAGATCAGAAAGATTAATATTTCTGGGAATAAAGCCATACAAAGAAAATATGCAGTATCTATTCTGCAGCCCATTGTATTAATATTAGTGTATGCATGTGTTCCGGAGTATTTTCTTCTTTCCAATAATAAAATGACGAACTCCAGCATATGTGCCAGAATATGAGCCAGTAAAAAATTGCAAACAGTTTATTTCTATCTCAGGTCATTATTTACTGTGTGCCATATGTGAATCCATTCTTCTCCTATTGTTAAAGAATATAAGCATTACTTTTCAGCAATCCAATATGAAATATTTACCAGTTTTTTTCAGCAATAACTCTGCTGTCTGATATGGAAACCAAAAATGAGTATGTCCTGCAGCTCACCAGTATAGGGTACCAGACCAATTACATAAAGGAAACAAAAAAGAAAGAAAGAAAGAAAAAACACTTTTAAGCAATCTTTATGTCATACTACTTGTTCAGTGTTTGCATAATACATCCATTTTCATGTAAGTTTGAGATGGTAAGAAGTGCTACCCCATACGTTTTGGTTGTCCTGTGCAACATCTGGCTGGAATGCCTTATGTACAAAGCCCTAATGCCGACCATGTGTCTGCCTGTAGATATGCATGCAGTATGGGAATAAATGTATAAGAAACTGCCATTGAGTCCAGAATTAGTTCTCTGCCTTACATCCAGTGCTTGTAGGAAAAGGTGCCAGCATCCCTGCAACCAAGAATGGGATTTGGTGGATATTGGACAATGAATGAAAGAATGAATGAATATGGCAGCATTATGAATTTTCTAAGTTAATGTCTAAATATCAGCAGTCAGAATTTGTTTGCATTTTTTATTCTCTGCCAATTGGCAGAGGATATTTAGAAAGCAAATAAATTTGGAGTACTCTCTCTCTCTCTCTATATATATATATATATATATGTATATATATATATATATATATATATATATATATATATATATTTTTTTTTTTTTTTTCTATTTTGTCTGTAAAATAGCATGGTCTTTGCATTTGTTATCTCCTCTAATGAATCCTAAATATAAATAAAAATATTCCAGTACCTACCAGATTATGATTTAATAAGTTGTCTTACAGAGGTCTTAGGCTAAAAACATATGCAGAATATGAAAGTGATTTAAAAATGAATTCTTAGAAAATCAGACTGCAACTTCATTGCCTGAGTATATGTACCAAAAGTCATGGTCTTCCTTTCACAGTTTTGTATTCTGTTAGCATTTACCAGAAAAATACTGTAAATCACAAAACGTTCACTGGCAAAATAGCACTCTAACCACAGGTATTACCATCACAAAACAGGTAGCAACAGAGGCAACTGCATGTCCATCTATTGTTAAATCACAAACAGGTACTAGGACAAGTATGTACCCATGTGCAAAATTTCTGATCTCAGGACATCACCAGCAATTTCTATTCTAAGTAAAACGGGTGATGTGGGTCAGTTTTTGCAGCAAGGCTGGCAAGTGCGAGCATTTTATTAATGAGCCAGCTGCCTTAGAGAAGTGTCCAACTCAGCAGTTCACGCATGGCTCAGAAATGATTTGAGCTGACAGTTGGGCAGTGGATTAGTGACTCAATGACAGCAGGGTGGACATATTGACCAAAGTCACCTCTTGGTAAACCTCAGCAACCTCCCCCACAACACACCTCTTGAATTAACCAGTGAAATATAGACAATGGCAGATGACATCACTGAGACTACAGCTTAAATCTTTCAAATTTAGGAGGCATCATTCTCTTCCTTCTTTTTCTTTTTTACTGTTCACAATTTCTTTCCTTCTGTGCTCTCTCAGTCTGGTTCCATTTTTCTTCTAGCAGCTGGTCACCAAGGTAAGTTACTTTGTATTAAGCTCACTTGTACCATTTTTTCTAAACTGGAGATATGATTATTTGCTACTGATCCAGATTTAGGGGCTTTAGCTGTCCTGATAAAATTATATCTAATGATTTAAAGTTCTTACATTTGTAATGCTACTCGACTGGATTTATCTCACTTAATTAAAAGTGGGTTTTGGAATTGTATGTCAGTCGAATGATCCAGTTTGCAACAAATATTGTACTTAACTCATGAGCTGTTTTCTGATACACAGAGAGCTGGTATCGCAAAGCCAGTAGTATTTGTCTGTAATGGGAAAACACCTAAGATGAATGCAAAGAATAAAGAAGGTTCGAACAAGCACTGAGTGTGAATGGCTCTGAATTGCACCCTATGCTCTGCACAAGTGTTTTAGCAAGCATTCTTATTCAGTGCACTATCTAGAAAACTCTAAAAGTATTTGCAGTGATTTTTTTTTTGTTACTGACATAATACATTTCAGATTTTGCATTCAGAAAAAACAATGGTAACCAAGTAATGGTGTCTAATAAAAATAGTCTGCGGTGTCGTGTACACTTCTCAGTAGAGGCTGGGCTCAAGAATGTGGTGCTGAGACGCATTTAAGCAGGTGCCTCTTTCAGTAGCTGGACAAGAGGTAGGATAGGCAAGTTGCAAGCTAGTTTTAACCCGATAGGATAACTTATTTGGAATCTGTAAGTTTGTATCTTCAGTGATTTGCTTATAGTTTGCTTTTTAAAAGTCATTTTATAGGTCAGTGTAATGATAATTTCTGTAGTAATGTACAAACATGTTTGATTTAAATAAAGTATTTCAGTTGCTATGTTATCACTTCAAGGCTCTAAACTATAAGCATTATGATGATTATTTCTAAAAAATGTCAAACAGAAACAGAAAAAAATAGATGAATCAACTTTCCATTGCTGAGGATAATTGATTTTGTTTGGTGTTACAGTAAAAATAGATGTAAAAGAGAGTAAACCATTTGCTTAAATGACCTGATATACAAAAAAAAAAAAAAAAAAAAAAAAAGAATGCATCTGTAAAAAGAGACATGGAGCAAAAGTAATACGTCAAGTTATCTGATTAAAAGAAGAACATGCCTCTACACTAATTTAACACACACATCTGACTGGTTATTTCACCTTTTAGTGAGCTATAGAATTCCATAGATAAAATCTAAATGTAGGCATTCTCTGTTGCATTTGTGATGCCAAAATATATCCTATACCAGTACAGAGAAGTTTAACACCCTAACAAACATATGGTAGGGACAGCACATACTTTATTTGCTTCAACCAAGTGTAAGACACACTCCAAACTTGTTAAAGCTGTTTAGAATGACATAAAAGGTATTTCATATTACATATTCGAATGTGATTCTTGTTAAATGCTGAATGTCAATTACATGGCTTTGTCCAGAGGGAGGTAGTGTATCTCCACAGGTCAGTTGAAACTGTGGTCTGCTACAAGGAATGTGGTGTGGTAACAGCAGCCAGTGGAGGTTTCTGCTTAGTACTGTTGCTATTTGCTAGGGCAATGGTAAGGGGTTCTCAATAGTGCAGCAATTTTAAGAAGAACAGAAGGTAAGATTTACTACTTTAAGCATATATAAAATAACTTCATTCAAGCAAGAGACTGCTACCTTGTCTCTCTGTTAATCAACAACTTAAAACAAAGCATCAAGGAAAGCAACATTGCTATTGTCTAAACAACACTTAAGCACCAAACTCATTTTCCATTATACTAGATATAAATGTAAAAGAAATGAAAGTGTAGGCATTAACCCACAAAAAGGGGGTTGTTAGACTATTGTTCAGTGGGT
This sequence comes from Protopterus annectens, assembly GCF_019279795.1. Classification (NCBI taxonomy): domain Eukaryota; kingdom Metazoa; phylum Chordata; order Ceratodontiformes; family Protopteridae; genus Protopterus; species Protopterus annectens. The sequence goes on from NC_056725.1 coordinate 67,604,354, forward strand.
TATTGAAAGCTTGGCATTTCTTTCATTATTATTTTTAACATTTCCTTGTGGCATCAGCAGGGGTCCTAATATTCCAATGGATTTTTTTTAGATTATAATGTCTTCCCTTTTTCCTGTTGTAGTGCTACAAAAGCTACATAACTTCGGAGTGGGGAATCCGGGAATGCACCTGCTCTTAGAATGCATCACACTTATGATTAATTAATCAGACTGTACTTGGTCAGTGTTCTATCAAGATGTGGCAAACAGGCTAAATTACTTATAAGTCATAGGCATGACTGATTAGTCTTAAAATTATTTTCAAGCAGTATGCCAGGTCAAGGATCACATCAAATCAGATGAGACAATAACAACCAAAAAATAATTCTGGTACTGATGCATACACAACACATAAAGGCAAGTAAATAATCTAACTGTTAGAGCCAAGTACCTTGTCCTTGTCAGCATTAATTCCCAAGCTCTATATCAACCTGCCATTAAATATCAAATGATATGCAGGTTAGCCAAATCAGGAAAAGCCTAGCCATTGGCCGTATAAGTTTAGCTTTACTCAGATTGTTCTGTTCAAGTCATCTGCAAGTGTTGTATCTTTGGATACGTGCAGCAATGCATTAAAGGGGTCCAAAATCTAGAAAATAACAGTAATCTTAACACATAATATATATATATATATATATATATATATATATATATATATATATATATATATATATATATATATAGGTCTACTTCACATGACTGAAAACTCAAAATACTGAATTTCATTTGACTGAGATCACAATATCTAATTTTCAAAATATTGAAAGCTAATTTGACTGAATCTCATTATACTGAAGGCTTACAATGCTGAATTTCAACACACGGAATTTTAAGCCCTGGACGTGCACACTTAAAACACCAATGACTGACTTTTTTCATAACTTAAAAATTACTTACTTACCCTCTTAAAAGAAACAAGACAATATAAAACCAAAGTAGCCCCCCCCCTCCAACTATATATACTAACTCCAAGATCACACTACAGTAGGAAAAAGGGCATATACCTTTTACTTACCTTACAGTACTGTACACACTACCACTACTGCTGGGAGTGCATGAAATGTCTGCCATATTACTTTAGATACACACCCACATTTAGAAACACTACAACACTACTTTCTATACTACTGTCGGTATTCTGACAGTCAGCACTTTAAGTTACAGTAATTTTTTTTATCACTAGCAAGTCACAGGTAAAGGGAAACACACCACGTCTATGGCTTAAAATTCAGTATTTTGAAATTCAGCATTGTAGGCGTTCAGTATAATGAAACTCAATCAGATGAGTTTTCAGTATTTTGAAATTTAGGTATTGTGGTCTCAGTCAAATGAAATTCAGTATTTTGAGTTTTTAGTCATGTGAAGTAGACCTATATATATATATATATATATATATATATATATATATATATATATATATATATATATATAAACTTCATCTGCTCTCAGCAAAATCACAAGTTTGAACAAGTGAAATGTTAGTTTTCTTGAAAGGAAAAAAAAAACTGCGCATTTCATTTTTGATGGAAAACAAATCACTGGTTCTATGTACCAGACAGAAGGAGTCTAAGACATGTGCAGCACACAATACCTTCCACAAAACTTAACAGGTACTAACACTGTTCCAGTAGTGGTTAGTGATATAACAGGTACCAATTTATCTACCTGTTCTAGTAGAAATGCCCATGTATCCATATCTGCATGCTTCTGAGTGCCTGCATGTGTGTGAACATTTTATCTCCATTACACAAAATTATGATCAGAAGTTCACAATGCAGAAATATTTTTTCCCAAAATTAGTGTTTTATGTGGGAGACACACCCCACTTCTATACTTCCCACAATTAATTGCTATCTTTTCTGAGTTCACATTTTGAGAGAAAAGGCAAGTGTGTATTTTATGCATAAAAATCCAGTATTCATCTTTATTCTGTTTATGATTACCTTTGAGAAAAGAATTACTTTTGAAACACTGCATAAATTTGTCTGATTGGTGCACGTGTTGTACAAGAAGAAATGACATGCATGGGTGTGTACTTGTGTGTGTGTGTGTGTGTGTGTGTGTGTGTGTGTGTGTGTGTGTGTGTGTGTGTGTGTGTGTATGTGGAAGGGGGGGGTCTACTATGAATCATTAATTTCTATAATATCAAGCATCAGAAACACTGGAAAATAATGCCTGAAACACAGTAGGGTAACAAAATTAAGTTTAAGCAATTTTTGCATGGGGGCAAGCCGTCCTCAAAACCTTCCCAATTTCAGTACTACAATAACTTGAAGAAGGGAAACATCTCCCAAAGGAAAGAGATCACTGCTGGAATACATTTAGAAATTGCATCGGCAATGATGTCATATAGAAAAAAATGATCAATGTTGTGTTCTTTCACCTCCTGATACTCAAGGAATTTCACCTCAACCACCTATAGAGGAACTGTGTGTTTGTTTGTGTGTGTGTGTGTGTGGTGGTATGTGTAAAAAAAACATGAATATACATATTGTTCTGTCCTCTGTTTTGGATATCATCTATTCTAATGTAATAATTAAAGAAAACAGTTCATTGTGTTTAATTATCCTAATAAATGGACTTCAAATTGTTTTACTTTTTTTAGGGTGCAAACTTGAACACTGAAACAAAAACCTCTTATGCTGTCTGAAGACACCTAGTTTCTGTGGTTCCCAGTAAAATCACTAGTCCTGATATTTGGTAAGTTTGCATCTTTAGCAGATTTTAATGTTTTTTGCCTTACTTTACTACTTTTTCAAAGAAAAAAATCAGATTAAGTAGACAGCATCTCTCTTTGATGAATCAGAACTGGGATGGGTCAAGAGTCTATAAGTTACCTATATACTTATATATTTATTCCACATGTATGTATCCTCTCCATAGCCTTACAGATGATGCTGGTGTGCCTTATGGAGCTTTAATTACATAGATCCATTGAAGCTGCATTTTTGTTCAGGGAAATGACTATTGCTGTCCTCCATTCATCCAGCAAAAAGCCTGAACTGAGTCAGACATTGTATACCTTCTGAAGAGGATCAGACACACAGTGCTTCAGGCACAGCAGTAGGCAGCCCGGTATGTTATTTGGCTCCATGAATGTAGTGTTCTTGGACTAAGATATTGCTTTGAGAACTTGTTCTTGGGAGATTTGACTGGGAAGAGTATTTTAAATATGTGATATGAGAATACTGAATAGGAGTGGGGTAAAGTTTGAGATAATTCTTTGTCTGATAGTAGACTGGCTATTTCCTCTGGATCTGACTATGTGATACCATTTATTATTATCTCTACACAGTGCTGGCCACTGTTTCTGACATTTTTAATATGATTACAGGTTTTGTGGTTATTCTTCATTTTAGTGGCTATTTGTTACCTTAAATTTGTTCTTGGTTGATATGATTAGGGTCCAGAGTTCCCTGTTTAGTTTAGCAAGAGCATTTTTTTGGTATCTTGAGAGTTAGATTTATTTTGTGTGCAATACTTTTGTTCTTCTTTTATTATAGAGCCTGTTTATATTGGGGCTCTGCTGTATGGCTTTATTTTTGAAATTAGCCTTGTATTTATTTCTGAGAGGGACAGAGGTATCTATACAGCTATTTACATGAGCATAACATTTGGTAGTAATCCACATAAGCACTGGTGTTATCTAGATGGAAAGGGCTTTTGAATTTAGCCAGGTCATCAGTCAGTTTTAATAGATTAGCCTTCAAATAATCTCTGAATACCACTGTACTGGAAGATATGTCAGGCTTCAGCTTATGGTGAATGTGATTAACTTGTGGTTTAATTTAACCGGGAAGGAAGTTACTATTAGTAAGGAACAAAAGGGGCCAAATCTAGGATTTTATTGGCTTTCGTTGGGGATGCGGACTAACTGTTCCCTTGAGTTTGTATTAATGATGTCCACAAATCTCTGGGTATACATATTTGAGGATGTATATGTCTTCCATTTTATGGAGGAGTGGTTGAAGTCTCATAGGAGAATGGTGTTTTCTTAATATATAGGGACTCCATTCTAGTTAGGAAGGAGGTATGGGCTGGGTGAGACAGACAGGGTCCTATAGTTAGCTACGATATGATAAAGGGTAAGTGAATTTTGTCATTAAAGCACCTAGCATTGAGCAGGAATTATGTTATCCAGATTCTGTTTACTAATGTTGGAAGCTTTAGAAGACTCTCATTGCCCTAAAATGCACTATGGGGTAGACAAGGATATATTTTATATATTTATTTACTTATATAGTTGGGAGAGCCCCTTTTCAGCAGAGGCCTGTGGAGAAATGCTCCATATAAATGTATACAAAACAATAAATACTTGTTGGAATACAATTCTCAGACAGTTATACAGCAACTGAATAATATAATAGTGAATTAACGCTAAAGAATACTGGATTCCTTAGAAGAAAAACGGGCACCAACAAGATGAAATTCCACTGGTTTAATAAATAAAAAATTCAGATTTAGCGCTTTCATCCACTGCAGTCTGGACTTCCTCAGAATATCTTAAATTAATCAATCAAACATTTAAATACTATTTTAGGCACCAAAATCCCTTCATTTAAAGAGAAATGCACATTTCATATATACTTTAAAACTATATAATAAAATACATAAAAAATACATGATTATACAAAAATCTGTGCAAGATATACTATACATAAGTAGTTGTGCAAAATAGTTGTGCAACATATATTATAAATACATTATACTGGTTCTTGTATCTAAAAACCATTTTAAAAAATATATGTGTATATTCTTTACTATACTGGCAATTAGCAAAGTCAATAATGGTTGTGATAAATATATCATCATGCTTACTATTAGTGGGAGATACTTCAACTAACATGTTGCATAACTAAACAAGAAGAATATGTGAAATAAATATAGACATAAACATAAACTTATATAGTTCTAAATAATTGCATAAATATGTAATATATAATATATGATATATGATATAAAGTTCCTATGAATGGCATTGCAATACAGTCTCTATATATACATCTGTAATATAGGTTTAATTGTTATATAGTCATTTAATCCAGGTTCAGTTATAGAGTTATACAGTTATACAGCAGAAAATAAACAAAAAGTAAATAGATATGAGCATCATATATTCAGCAAAATGTAACAATTAACAATACTAATGTGTGCACCCTAAATATTGAATTGAGAACATTATATACCACAAACAGAATATGATAGATAGCAGCATGAATATAAGATAGTCAGAGGAAATGATTTAGTAATGACAGAAATATGATCATTAGGAGCATAGATATAAAATAGCCAGAAAAGAAGATACAGTAATGAGAAAGAAAGCATAGAATATCAGCTGGGGTTAAAAGAAATGAAAATCCAGAGTAGTTAAAATAGCATTACGTGAGATGTAATGGTACTTTAGCCAGGAACCGAACAAGAGCAAATCCAGTTATCTCTGAGAGTTTTAAAGGATTTGTGTGAGGTGTCTACTCTTACAGGGAACGGAATGACATGCTACATAAAATGAGAATAGAAAGTCTCCCAATGAGTTAATTGATTTGGTCACACTTAGTAAGTCTTTATCACTTGATCGTAAGGTGCTATTTGGAATATACGGAGTAAGAATATTGGCTAAGCTTGGGCATTTTTCAGGATAGTGGATTAAAATACATATCATATACAGCTGAGAGTAAGACAAGCAGTGAGGGAGTTCTAACCACAGCAGCTTTCTTGGGGCTATGTAATGGTGTGATCTGTATGGAGGCTAGCTGTGAATTTTGCAATTTTATTATAGCACTGTTCTGGTAGATTTAGTTGGGTGGTTTGTATGGAAGGGTTGGAAGGAGGTATGCTATAAGTACTTTTGCTTTTTTGGTTAAAGTAAAGTGGGCAAATTCTGTAGAGGAGACCAAGTTTTTTATGCATTTTTTTTTCTTTTTTTTTTTTTTTTGACTGTTTATTTTATATTTTCATATATTTTCATCAATCACTACTTCTAACAGCTTGGAGTGTGAAACAGTTTCAGTTGGTGTTATTGGAAGAGATTATGATGAAGTTGGGTTTGTTGTCTTGGATGTTTTAGGAGTAAAGAGAAGAGGTTTGTTTTGGGGGGGGGTGTTTAATAGAAGCCTGGACTTATACAGCCAAGCTTCAAGAGAGAGGAGGGATTCCTGTGTTAGTTGCGTCAACATTTCAAAACTTTTAGCTGACCAGATGAATGCCGAATCATCTGCATGCTGTACTATAGAGGTGTTTTTGGTTGACTTGTGCAGGTCATTAATGAAAATATTAAATCAGAGTGGTCCAAGGATGGAGCCTTGTAGAACCCCTACAGATATAGGAAGGAAGAAGATGTCAGTAGTCTGTTGGACTGCCTGATGTTTGTCAGATAAGTAACTGGAGAACCATGATAGGGAAGGGCTATCTAGCCCAAGGGAGAACAGTCTATTAAGAAGTTTAGGGTAGGATGCCATATCAAAGGCTTTGGACAGGTCAAGGAATACTGATGAGACTATTTTGCTGGTTCTGGTTAATGCGAGTACAGAAACCAAGAACCAGGGAAGTAATCTAAGGGGGCGGCGAAAGCCAACACATTCTGGCTAGGCTTATAAATGCCTTCAGGCAGATAGCCTTGTACCTACCTGTGAACCTATAAGAAGTGCAGTGTTGGCACTGTGATGTGTGTGGAAATTGTATTGGATAGGAGATGGTCAAGTATTTTTCAGTATAGATTTTAGTAGTTGGTGATGGATGCATTTCTCTAGGATTTTGGCTAGGGAGGAAATGATAACAATGGGATGATAGTTGGTAAAGTCTGTAGAATGGCCATTTTTGGGAAGGGGCAAAATGTAGGATTTCTTCCAAAGCAGATGAACACATATCTCTTTGACAGAGAGATGGGTAAGAATGCTTTCTGTGTAGGCTATTGCATCTGCTGCTAGTTTAATAAAGGTTATCTGGGTGCATGAATGGTAGGCTTAAGTTTGAGGAAATGTTTATTGATGAAGAAGGTTTCTGTATGTTTAAGTGATATTGTAACTGGTTTTTGGACAGACTCGTGTATAGGTATGCAGCTAGTCACTGTATTTTAAGAGTGAGACAGAAAGTATTGAATTGGCTAGCTATACTTTCTGTGAAGTTGGTTGTTGTGGGTGTTGGTTGGGTAGTACATCCAAGTGCATGATTTTTTTTTATTGATGACCAGACTGTTTTAGGGTTACTATTGATTTGGTTGACTGGTGTAATAAGATATTTATCTGATTTGATCTTATTTTTGCTCTGATTTCTAAGCTCTCTCTAAATCTGGAGGTTGGAGTAATTTTTGTTTTGTTTCCAATGACTCCAAGCTTTGTATGTATTTGTCATTAGTGGTTTTGTTTTGTTTTGTTAAGCAAGGAGTTGGGTTGAATTTAACTCTTTTATTTCTAGCAGGTGCATGGTTGTTGATTATAGCTAGGAAAGTGCTATTGAAGAAGGATATACCTTCATCTAGTAGAAGTTGCTTTAGTAGTTTCTATTTGATTGATTTTAATGTACAGTAAAGGTATCTTTATCAAAGTTAGTTGTGTTGAAAGATTGATTGACACAGTCTGTTTTTTGGGGTAGATGGATACTCCCTTTTAATAAAAGTGGGTAGGTGGTCACTTAGATTGCCTGGTAGAGAGCCAGTGGAAGTAATTTATTTCTAGAAACTTTATGAGGACCTAGTCTAGGCTGATAAGTCAGTTGCCATTTTTGTTGTATCTTGTTGAGATTGAGTAAATCCATAAAGGTGAATGTTTTTGTTAAAGATATATTTTTATTGTTATTCAATCAATATTAAAATCTGCCATTATGATGGTGTCTTGACAGCTAGATGAAGAAACCCACCAGAGGAGTTATTCAGTTGTGTTAATGTTATTTCCAGGGGTACATATTGCTATAATAGTTATGCTTTTATATTGTTTATTTTCAGGGTAGCTATCGGATTTCAGCCAGTCCTGTAGGGAGGGGGAAGATGGATGAAGTGAGGGAATGAGAATTCATTTATACATGATTGAAACCCCAACAGATTTTTTTTCTTTTTTTCCATCAAGTTTAAGGATGTTACAGCCTGGGGAAGCCACTTTGTCATTATGAATTTCCCATTTTAGCCATGTCTCTGAGGGCTATTTTTATGTCAGTTAGTCATTAGGAAATCCAGGCATGCACCTCTGAGAGTTTGTTACAGATACTTTTGAAGCTGATATTAAAGAAAAGAAAACATTTTGAATATAATGGGTGAGGGAAAGATTGTGAAAGGAAGGGGATTTGTGAATAGGGTCTTAGCTTGGGATGGATATCACCTGAGAGGTAATGTTTTAGAAGGTGAGGTTGTTGTGTGTGTGTAACCACTTATATTTAGGTTGTAACAAGCTGACTGACCTGTAATTAGAATTGCTTCTGGGGTGGACGTGTTTGTTTTTGAACATGTGGACATAAGAAGGGATGAAATGGGTGGATCTATGAAGATATTACTATGTTTGAAAGTAGTTTGGTAGTTAACTGAGGTGGATGAAGGTAGCTCAGTACTTACAGGTAGGTACTGTGGTGAGGATAAGTGTATAAAGGCAGTCAGGAGAAATAACAGAAGAATTTCAGAATTAGCATACTGTATTAGGGACAAATGAGGCACCAGGTTAGTTTAAGCTGGATGAACAGAATGTTCGGTAAGGGGACCGGCTAATTAAGGAAGTAGATGCTAATGGTGGAAAATTATGTAACTTTATTGTGTGGGTATGGATGGTAGCTGGGGATAGGAGAGTATAAGAGTAGAGACTGGTGGGATTGAAGGAGGGAAAGGTAGGGAATGGAGTGAGCCAGAGCCTAGCGAGGGCAAATGAAACATGCTGAACCATGGTAAGGAATTCAGTCAGAAAAGTGAAAAAAAACTATCTTAGGGATTTAAGTAATGGTAAGATTATTTTATGTAAGTTGGATGGTAGGAATACAACTTTGACTTGGGCTACAGTTTAATGAAAAGCATAAAGCTGCCTCTACTTGGTTCAGAAACATAATTTATAGAGCATTTATAGAAGTAGAAAAATACTTATTACATCAGTTAATTTTCTTTATGGGAGCAGCATATACCAGAGGCCTACTTACTTCACTAGAAGGCTGCTGACTTAACAACATGTTCCCTTAGTTGGAGGCCAATCCCTGTTAAAGTATTTTTTCCCGGGTTGGAAGAGTCTCAGCAGAAGTAAGTTGTTGAAGGAATTGCTTTAACCAGGCAGTCTTTGCACTGTGCAAATACAATATGGTAATGTGTTAAATTAGCCTAAATTATAGCAATATAAGGTCTGGGGGAGGGCAGGGGGTTCCAGCGGTTTCTCTCTGCAGTACTGACCACTCCTACAAAAGTGAAAGAAAAACATATCTACATTTCTGAAGATATTTTAGCAGTTACATTTCATATATGGGTACTGCCTTACATTAGCATAACTGAAGGTAATGCTGTTTTACTGTTTTAGGAATCTGATTACTAAAGAGGGCAGTGGAGATCTGCTCCCCTGTACCACCTTAGTAATGGGCGCTAACCCTAACCATGTACCTTACCCCAACCTTAACCCTACACCTTAATGTCTTTAAGACCAACTACACAAGACAGACTCAGACACATAAACATTCGCAAACACACACAAACAGCACTACATCTATCCCCTAACTTAACCCTTACCCTAAAATACACAAACTCACACACAGACACACAACACCCATCCTTCACTCATCCCCGACCCTAACCCTAACTTACATACACATGTATACACGCTTTCACTCCCCTACTCCACTTACCTGTATTGACATTTCATACCATTGACATATCCACCGTTTGGCCATGTGTGCCATCAACATTAAATCACAACCCTGCATTTGTCAGACAAACATACATTCAGTAAAACACAAGAGACCCATATATATATATATATATATATATATATATATATATATATATATATATATATGGGATCCATACAGATCCCCGACTGCACTTTCCACCAAAGCAGAAATCACCAAGCATACTTAACCGAAAGTGCTGTTCACTGAAGCAGCACTTTTGGATAAGTATGCTCATTGTGCCGGTTGTACTATGGTGCGGATAAGGGAAAATTCACTTTTCCCCACTGTAGTGCAACCTCGGAGTGAGAATATTAAAGTGGGGGGGGGTGTGGTGGGCTTGCCTCCCTGCATAAAAGTAGGTTTAATGTTGTTGTTTTTTTTAATGTACTTTACAGTAAGCGCTTTTTCAGTGAAAGCGCTTTCAGCAAAGTATGTTCGGTGATAATGGATTCCGAGTTTTGATCTTTCGATCAAAAGTCCTAGATCTATATATATATATATATATATATATATATATATATATATATATATATATAAATATCTATAGGTATAGGTTAGCTAGCTAGACATATGAGTGTCAGTCACCCTGTTGAATCTTCAGTGTGTTGAGAAAGTCAGCAGCATGGTGAAATATGTTGAGTGTTGATGTCAGTGAATATTTCATTTCTCAAAAATGGAAGATTAATTGCATGTGAGTAAGGCTGGGTGTATAATGCTGACACTTTTGGATATACCATAGTTTCACCATTAAACAGTATGAGTGTTTGTGCAAATGTTTGCCAGTTAAGGTTATTGTAAGACCCAGGGAAGAGGATAGGTTTAGAGTTGTGCATGTGTGCTGTTGGATGTGGTATGTATCTGAGTGTCTTGTGTAGTGATATTGCTATGGAAAGGATTTTTGTAAGGTAAGGTGTAAGGTTGGGGTAAAGGGCAGGGTTAGAGTTAGCACACATAAGTTAGGTACTTCAAGGGGTAAAGATATATACATCTTCTAAGCAGAATGCAGAGATATTCAGAGATCTATAAACAAGTTTTCTGAGAGTATAGCACATGTCAGTATGACTGTTACAACATGTATAAAAGATTCAGATGTTTACAAATAACTGATAAGCACTATGAATTAAGTTTGCTAAAATAAAATACTGTGATAATCTGCAAGTTAATGCATAGTCAATAAATATGCCCAAAACATGGTTTTCAGTAACCATGATAAGGTACTAAGTCATACCATGACAACGTTATTAACATGAAGACATGTTTTCAAAGGTAGCTTAATGGTCTTCATTTCAGGGAGATATATTTAAAAAAGATAAGACAGAATATTCCAGAGTTTGCAAACGTACTAGACAATTTGGGTTTCCACATTTACTTCTTGTTTTGGAAATGTGTAATAACTAACATGTACTAAATAATATGCATTTGTATATACCATGCTATAATAATTACTGAAAGTTGAACACTTGGAAATATGAAGACGTTTATTTGCAAATATCTCTTGACATTGGTAGAGTTGCACATGAGACTGCAGACTGCTGAGAAGTACCCACCTGCTGTATTCCAATCTGAGGAAATGAAGTAGTGAAAATTGTGGGCCAGAAGATGTGTAGAATATAGAGATGAATGGCAGAGGTATAGCTAGCTATTCTGGCACCTGGTTCTATCCTCTGATCTGGCATCTCTTCAAGTTTAAGTTAAGGAGCATAATAAAAATAAAATAAAGGAGCAAAGAGCAAGCCAGGTCAATTCTTCTGCAGCTACATTCCTGCAGTTTTGCTAAAGCTTGCTCAATGATGCTTACTGGTTTAACCACTGAGAAAGCTTTAGCAAAACCAATGTGGTTTGTTTTGAGCTACTTTTTTAATAAACTTTGATAGTGCATTTTTGGGCCTTCTCTAATGGATTTCTTTGTTTTGATATATATCAGAGTTATTTGTACTAAACAGAAAAAAAATGTAAAAAAAATTTACAGAACTTGATAAAGTCACTTTATTGAATGAAATTGCTAGCAACTATTTCAAGAGAAATCTGAGGTTGTTCAGCTTTTAGTAATTTAAGATATGTCTTCTCAGTATTTTTCTTTTCTGATTATACATGTATAAACTGCAAGACTTAGACTTGTTGCAAAAAATAAATATAAAAGCAATGATTGTAATTTCTGTGGGATAAAAATGAACCCACCAACTTACAGATTAAAAGCCAAACACTAAAATGAAATCATTAACATATTTAACTGCAGTATGCTAACACAATTCCTGATGCTAGTGCATGCTACCACTGGAAATACAATACTATTTTATATCAGATATTTAGTCTAAGTTAAGTATAGTCTCATAAATAAATAAAAAAATGAGAAGACTTCCAAGCTATTAATATTTATTTCTCCACCACCTCTGCAGCCAGCCTTCCAGACAGGAAAATGGTTCACTCATCAGAATGATACCTATAAAGAAAAATCCAAATTAGCCTTAAGCACATATGGAATTACATGATAAAAAGACATTCCTAATTAGTTCGACATACAGAATTAATAAAATCAGCATTCCAACATCCAAATTAACAACTCAGCCATTAGCATGGGAAGAAAGAAAGAAATAGCTTTCATTTGCATTTCTGCGTATGCCCCCCAATACCCATCAAAAACACAATCTATTTAAGTACAACTAGGCTTCGTTTATATTGCAGTATTTGTATTCAGTCCTTGCTGGATCTAAAACTAGCTTATTCTTTCTCAGGGATAGTAGTTTTCAAAGCCCTTTGGCTGATTGCCATATGGAACTAAAACAAAAGTCATTCCTAGTATATTTTTTATTCTACTACTAAAAAATCTTTTGGCCTTCCCAATATTAACTATTTCACAAGGATGAAGAATACAACAGAGCATTGATACGTGCCTACAACAGAAAAATGATTAGTACTGGTATGTTTAAAATATATCGCTACAAACAAATAAATGCAGCACATAAAATAAAACCTGAATAACAATGTTAAACATTTAGTAGATTTTCCAGATACCACAGAAAGGCATTTAATGAAATGACCTTTCATTCGGTATGACATTGCACCAAAGCAAATTCAAACAAGTGGTCTAGACAAAAAATGGATTCTCTTTATACTGACCTTGTGAAACTCTCCTATCTCCATGCATTGCAGTTTGGTCTTGAAAATGGTCTATATAGAAAGCATGTAATGTGCCAATGGCCAAACAATGTGCAATGGTAAATTAAGGTTATTCCATGGTAGTCAAGGTAATCATTAGGATGAAACAGGTATCAGTAATTGGCAGGTTTTATTTTGTTTCCATGTTAAATGTTGTTATAAGGAAGCTCTGAAGGAAATATTTTCCTGTGCAAATGATACAAAATTCTACCCACTGCTAAACCGGAAACAATAAGGATGAATGTAACCAAAATAATTGTCTTCTCAAAATGCCACATTAAATGAATATATTTGGGCTGAAAAGAATAAGGATATGGCATCATCCAAAGGAGAGAGATGCAAAAAGTACAAAGTCATGTAAATGGCACGCAGAAAACCATTTGTACTGTGTACAGACTTTGTGTAGGTTCATAAAAATCATACCAGAAATTACATGATTTGAAATCTAAATGCATCAAAAACAAAAGTAGTGCAAATCAACCTTGCCAATACATTTTTCTTCTGAATTACTTCCCTTGCTGTACATAGACACAAAGACACACACACATTGTTATTTTCCCAGAAGCCATGGCACCTATTCTAGTAAATTATGAGCTTGCAATAAACACACCCAAAAAGGTGGAAACTCCTGCCCTCCCATAATGTGATACTGAAAGAAGCCCTCCTTATACTTCCTCTCTGCCAGTATTGTTACACTTTGATGAATCGGCACATCATTTTTAGGTATTCTACACATCTGATATAGCTAGATGCAAAGAATCTGATAGTGCTTGATGTTATCAGTCAACTGATTCCTGACAATATGATGAAGAAATCATGCTGCCAGTGTGCTGAAAAGGAAATGGTCCAGAGCACAATCATATTTAATTACTTAAAGAACAGTGTGCAATTACTGAAAGAAGGGCATAATGTATAACTGGGGCAGTAACAAAGCTTGTAGTGCTGTAATGTTTCACACTGAATGGAGGAGCTTATAGCACATGGTCACCATAGTTGGCAATGCATCTATTCCAGGTACAACTGAAGGGACCTAAAATGGCATGCTGTAATCACTTCTAAAGGTCACATCAGTAGAAAGCTATGTAGCAAAATCAACCTAAAAGGGTAAACTGAGTTTTGCAGATCCTGTATGAAATGTACTGCAACAGAAACTGTAAGGTCTTCAGTGTATATACTTTGGCAACAGAGTACAATGTGATTTGGAGTAAATCAAGGTTATAACATATGAAGAACAAATAAAAAGAACACTATACTATTACATAAAGTTGGAAAGGACTCAGGAATGGAAAAATGTCAGAATATACTTTTTCACAAAAATAAAATCTAATATCCAGGAAACAGCTTTCCCACCAATATGATGAAGACAAAACAACCAGTAGATACTAGAAAATACAAAATGCAGGTCTAGTATCACTGCAGTTATCTGAAGGGATGGGGAAATCAGAGAACAAGCAGAATTGGTGTTGTGTCGGAGGCAGAGGAAATGAGCAGGTACTGTCTTCAGCAAACTACATTAAGCACACATACAAACAGTGCCAGCATTTTAGCAATAAACCAAGCTTTGTGCAGCCAAAAGGTTTATGTTCATTTTGCATCTTACCAGTAAAAGTCTATAAAATGCATACTCTAGAAATATGCTAGAAAACATGCATTCAGACTCGTCGTACATATATGAGAACTGCTGAATTAGTATCAACATTATTTGAGAAACCACTGATGTACAGGTTTACACACTGGCCTGTATAGCACATAACACTTGCAATAAAATGCAAATCAATTTGTAGAAATGTATATATTATTAAAACATTTAATTTCTGTGCAGGAGCACTTTTGATAATTTAATGTGACATCCATGGAAAACATTCAGCTTTGGAGTTTTCAGTCATATTTGCTGCTGACATAACAGTTATATGGCCACAAAATCCTTTACTGCGTAGCACTTTTTTATTATGAGACAAAAGCTGTAAATTCTTGGAAAATGTATCTTTACTTTACAGCAGCCAGTGGTATCAAATAATAAGAGGGGACCTTCATTATAGCCATCACTGCTGTGACTTAGCCCTTCATGAAAACAGGTGAAGCTGCCATTTCTTAGCAGATATGCATTTTTCCCCTTATGAAACAAATACAACCTGGAACCTAAAGGAAAGTTGTTTTCAACATCACTATCTGAATCTGAAGTACTCTGTTTATGGACTGTATTTTCTTTCAAAGGAAATGGTTATTTACAATGTTAAAAAAGTGTTCCAATGTTCCCAAAGGTGAAATATAAGACAACTTCTGTCTGTTTGAAAGATGGCAAGATTTAAGCAAAGGAACTAAACTATCCATTGAGAATCATCGCTTGCAGTCATATAAGCATTTATTCAGTTCTGCCTCTCTTAAAACACAAATACAGAAACAGCCATGTCAAACTAAATTTGAAAAAGTTGCATATTTAACTGCCTTACAAGACTCCCTTTTGACACTCAACAGAACTGAATGCTTGTGTCTTGTTTATGAATCTGCTTAGGTAGTGGCACGTTTTGTCATGTAATATTAGCAGCAATGATATAAAATTATCTAGAGTTCTAGTCAAACCATACTTTCCTGTTACCTGAGGCTAATACTAGGAAACAAAATGCCTGATGCAGCCTGTTTGTTTTTTATTTGGATGTTTACAAAACAGTGGGAGAAGAGGCAGCCCTGGGGCTCTGCGAGTTTGAGTTTGCATACATTAATTGCAATACACTGCCTGAGACTGGGAGGAGGAGGGGAGTTGACAATTGACAGAATTCACCCCCATCCTTTTTTTAACTAATCACGGTCCATTAGATTTGATTGAAAAAACAATGATAACATCAACAGTTAATACCTACAAGTTGCTGGTAATCACACCTCACAATTAAAGCATCCATGGGTACTAACTGAGTTCAACACCTCATGATAAAAATGCAAATTGTAACAACAGGAATTGTTAGACCCATTTCTACCTATGATGACAGCAAGGGAGCCTTCATGTGTTTCAGTTCCTTCCAAGTTCACAACCAAACTGTGATGGAGGCTTACATTTTGGCTTAAGGCCTGTTAATTAATTTCAGAACTGAATGGCTTTGTAGAGTGTTGATCAAACACAGTGGAGTCATGCCTGAGCTCATATGAGGGGAGCAGAAGAAATTATAATAGTAATAGTAATAATAATAATAATAATAATAATAATAATACCATTTCTCGTGTTACTGTATTGAAATATGAAAGGATCATGTAGTGGAATTCAAGGCAGAATTAACAGACTTCACAACTCAGGTGCTGATATTACTTAACATGCCAAAATCCAGGTACAGCACACAAACAGCATAAAAAAGCACAGCTCAATGTGCTGCCTGAGATGTATTAAATGATACAGCACAGCTTATGGGTACTGGAAAACCATGATATAAAGAAGGACTAGATGCAGATAAGAGCCATGTAAACCATTTTACCCGCCACCTTGTTTTCCAGTCCAGTAACACATCCTACGGCTCACTTGTTTTCTCATCCTTCATTAGAATTGCCTCGTGTCATTCTTCCACATTATTGTATTCCAATGTAACTGTTACTCAAAATTCTTCCTCTAGCAAACAGTTTTACTCATAAAACTTCCTTACATTTCCTTTGATTAGTCCATTCATCATCTTCACTTTGCATTCTGAGCTTGGCAGTAGGGGAAGTAGGGATCCTGATGCAGCAAAATGGATCGACTGATATTGTAAGAGTATTTGATGTTGAGGATTCCTCTTTACGGGTTCTGCACTCGAGTTACATTGTATAGTTTGAACAAACAAACACAGATAAAGTACAGGAGTTTAAAGTTTCATTACTATGGAGCATATGCTTAATCATTTTACACTCATTCATGGGCTCACTTTTATAGAAAGCCTGCACATGTCTGCACTGCAAAAAATACTACATTACCTCACGTATTCAAAATTTACTAAATACATGCTTAATCACTTTAATAGGGTAAAATGATATTTAATGTCAATTTAATGAAATAACTAGTTCAATACTGGTATACAACATAGTTTACCTGCAAATAACCAATTAGCTAAAAGGTTAGTCATTGCAGAAACATAGCCAGTCTCACAATTCTGTCCCACAATCTCCTTTGCTTTTAAAAATATACACATTTCCCCAGATGTTGCCCCCATGTGCTCAGTAAATATATACATACTGTTCAGCTGTCTCCTACAACTAGAACAAAGGTTGATTTTAGGGAGTATTCCAGGATCTAACCAAGTTATGTACAGGTCTGAGTGGCACAAATTAGTTTAGACACTTGTAGAAATATACCGGCCTCAGTAAGCCACAAAGCTTCTCACAGATGTTCAAGAAAAAAATGACCCAGTTTAAGTACACAGAGTATGTATGGCTACACGCTTGAGGTGTTGATGCGGTGTTCTACTTACAATCTTCACATTTCAGGCAAGGAATCCTAACTCTCGAGAACTTCAGATTAATTTGTTTTTGTGACAGTCTCTTGGGTAGAATCAGAGACAACAGAAATAATCCAAGCTCAGGAAAGACAGGACTTCTTAACAATCTAATAAAATATGTAGAAATACACAAACTTTCACATCAAACAATCCTTCAACAGGCATCAAGTTGCAAACAGAATGCTAGTGTTTAAATAGTAGTGATATATGCATCAGCCGATAATTTCACTTGTATAGAAGCTATTCAAGCAACATTTACAGTTAAATGGAACCTTGTGTGAGGTGAAAGCGTACACGTCTATGCATTTTATTAGATTGTTAATAAATTATGTGACTACTGAGCTTAAATTATTTCTCAGGATTCACAAATTTGTACTGGAAATTGGGTTCTCTTGCCAGTGTTACTGCTTTCCTGTAGAATCAGAGGCAAGTCAGGAGTGGACATTGGCCCATTATCCACTTATGGCTTATCAACATTGTCACTATACTCTATTTTTTAAACTAAGCCTCTTTTTTTAGAAGTGTTAACTGCAAATTCATGAATTGGTTCATTAAACTCTAATAGAAGCTGGGCCCATTTTTCCCTAATACTACATGAAATCCACTCACAAAATTCCATTGTGGCATCTTGGAGATAAACGTAGTCTTCCTCATTGAATGCTCAGTCTCTAGCATGCAAGTACTGTTTTATTTTTGAACACTTCTGCTTAAACCTGGATTCTTTAGGTCAGTTCTGGTTACCATGCATGTCTATTCACAACAGTTCTGCAGGTGATTGTCCAGTAATACAGTCTAGTGCTGTTTTAGAGCAGAATGGAAAAAGAAAATTGTATCTTCAGTTTTTAATATTTATTCAGTAATTTCTTTGCACTGGTTTTGAAACTCTGCATAAATATTTCAGCTTAGGCAGTTATTACCAGCTGCCTTCTTACAGAAGCAGAATGGCATATGGCTCCTTGCTAAATGAAACCACAGAATTCTTAAGAAGTAAATTATGCTGTTTTGTCAGTAATGATCTGTTCGGGTTACTGTAAGTAGCAAACAGCCTTCTAAAATGAGTAGTGGTAGCCCAACGCATAGTTTCTGTCATATAATATATTATCAGATATATATCAATTACAATTGTGTCTATATTACTAAAAAATGGTTCTGCAAAATCGGTATATAATTATTTTTATTATCCACATCGAAACTAATTTGGGTGTAATGGTGCTTGCCTTCACATTTTCTGCTTCATCTGACATTCTTTATTTTCAATATATTCATCAAGCTTTGGTTTTCAAACAAACTATGTAGTTAACAATTAGATTTTTATAGAATCAGGGTGTCATCCATGGAATTTTTCCACCAAAGCTCTATGTAGTTTCCATGAAATGATCACACATATTTCCCAACTAGGGCACTATTGTTTTCCCACTGAAATATCATCTCTCTGCCAGGTTAGATACATATATATTTGTTATAGCCCCTTAAAAACAAGACATGTAGAATCACTGAATCTGTGCCATATACTGAGGCATCATAAGCAATTGTCACTGATATTTCTTGCCATATCATGCCAGCTTTGTTTCACAGGCTAACATCCATCCATCCATTAAATGTTGTTGAGTCACATTGCTGTCCTATAGTGACCCCACTGAACAACCAAGCCCATCCACAAAAAATGTTAGGCAAGTAAAGAATGGTAGCAGATTGCCAGGACTTTCTTCCGTTACACACAGACACAGACAGACAACTGTGGACAACTTATAGTCATGAATGCACCTACTGCATGTGTTTGAGATGTATGAATAAAGTAGAGCAACCAGCAAAAACCCAAATTATCATAGAGGTAAGATGCAGACTCTGTCCAGAAAGCACCCCTGCTGACAACTGAACCAGAACACCTCTTGTTCTGTTGTGAGATGGCTACTCATTGAACCACTGTCCACTGTGGCCCTTCATAGTCATTGACTGATTATTATTATAGTGCAGCTATCAGTTCCTGCGGCAGCCATGATAGCTAGATTATTATGCCACCAAACAACACTACTATTTTACAGCCAGTAAGAAACTTAACATTTCTACTCCAAAAGTACTGATAGAATTTCTGCACACCAAATACTAAAAAAAAGTTTTTGATGTATGTATAATTGTTCTGATATTCCTTAGATACAGAACATGTAGGATCACTGAATCTATGCCAAATGTAGAGACATCACAAGCAATTGTCATTGATACCTCTGGGTCATATCGTAGCAGCACTGCCTTGCAAACTAGCATTTCTTCACATTTTCTGAAAGCAATTTGCTCAGGCTGGTTCCCTTGTGATGGTACAGTCTCTTTTGGCAATCTTTAGAGCAGTGCTAGCACCATACTCCAGTTAGTCTAAACTTTTGATAACTACTAATCAAACCAAGAAATCCCTTTTATCATGCGGATCTTAATAAATGGTTCTGAATCTCTGTGGAAGAGTGTAAACTTTTCAGAACAGAACATGTCATAAGCATACAGTCTGTAACTTGACAAACACATTTGATGGTCTTTTTCTCTTGTAAGTTACTTTGATGGAGATGCTCACGAGATGCACATTTTCAGTCTTCCCAATATTCAGCAAATCATCTAAATCCAAAACTGCATTCAAATCCTTGAATATGTTTCCCATTTTCTTTAAACACTTGGTAGCAACTTGATTAAAGTGTAGCTATCATTCTAACTCTTTTGGATTAAGCACTTGGGCTTCAGACCAGTTGTTTTACATTAGGAAGGTTTTGTGGCCTACACTGTGGTGGCAGGACAGGTAAGTTGGGAACTGCTGATTGAGGGCTCAGTGTCTGTTATTCTAAAAGTGTATTAGTTCTGGTTTAAGCAATTGGGTTTCAGGCCAGTTATTTTACATTAAGAAAGTTTGTGGTCTGCACTCTTGTGGGAGGAGAGGCTGGACTCTGCCCTTCTGAGCTGGGAATGTCTGGTTAAAGGCTTATAGTGCCTGCATATTTGAACTGTTTCTTACTGAAATTGGTACACCTTGTTTGCTGTAGCATAGACTAGCTCCAGGCCTGCTGAATCTAGCTTTGTTTGTATGCTTGTTTTTTGTTTGCCCTGAAATGCTAATTCCACCTAAAACATGACTTTTCAGCACTTCTGTGGATCCCTAGTGATATCCGCATTGCTTACTGTACTTATTTCCTTGTTTCACTTGAAAGAAAGCTACTGTTTGTTGTTTTTGCATTTAAGTTACCTGTAACACATTGCATTTAAGTTACCTGGCACTTGCTCACTAAGTCAGCACTAAAAAATTAAAAGCACTACACCATCACAAACTCCCCTTGAGTACCTTGTTCCCCATTGGCCCTTTTTTTCAATTATAAAGGAATTCCCAATACTATTCCAGCATGTCCAAAGATCAGTTGTCAATCTCCTCTCCGGTCCAGCTGGTGAATCTGGGAATCTTGAGGCAATGTTACAACTGCCTCATGTACACAGACAACCCTCTCCTCCTCCCAACAAATTCCAACACATGAGAGAGATGCAACCATATAGCCAAACTGGAGGCTAAGCTCTCTCAACTCAGTACTGGTGTAACCAGTCAGGAGGAGAAGGAAACCACACTCACTACAATTCCAGTCTCACATAGACCTACCACAACAGCAAACCAAACACATAAACACACAAAAACATACTCGGAGGCTCTAAATAAAAATCTGCCTAAGCAGCAGAAACCTCCAAAGCAGACACCCAATCAACCGCTACCCCAAAACAAAACACGTGCAACACATAGCTCACAAAGCCAGTGTGCCGAACAGTCACAGCCCTTAAGGCTAAACAACACACCTGATACACTTGTAATAGGTGACTCTATCGTCAGGCACACTGACGTCCCGCTCACCAGGCTGAACAAGGAGAAGGTCACGGTGAGCTGCCTGTCGGGCGATAGGATCCGTCACATAACACAAGCACTCGGGTCACTCCAAGGCAATAACAAATATGACTCAGTCATTGTCCATGCTGGTGTGAATGACCTGAGATGTACCTTCCTGGACTACATGAAAAGAGACATAGAGGAGCTCTCTGACCATGTAGCCCAGGCCGGTATGACCCTGACCTTGAGTAGCATCTTACCCTCACCAAGAATGATGCCACAATATGAAGACAAGATGATCAATTTCAACAATTGGCTTAAGTATTGGTGTCATTCAAAGGGGATCCAATGCCTGTCAGCCTGGGATGACATGCTCGAGAAGCCACGATGCTTCGCTAGGGACGGCTTGCACCTGTCACCCCTGGGCTTTCGGATATTGGCAAAGGCTCTTGCTACCCCCATAGTGCCATTTTTAGGCAAGGGTCAAAAGACAAACCCACCTCCATAGGTATCACAAGGGATAAGAAACTAAGAGTAATGCTACTCAACGCCAGAAGTCTAAACCTCAAGATGCACACACTCAAAACTCTCCTTAGCATGGAAAACATCGATATCTGTGCAGTAACAGAAACCTGTTTCAAGGCTCCCAAGAGCACCCCAGCACTACCAGGTTATACCTCATACCATGCTTTTCGGCCACAAAACTTGGACCGAACCACAAAAGGAGGGGAAGTATCAATATTCGTCAAAGATACCCACACCTCCAGGTTGGTGGCACAGCACGAAGCATCAGAGACTATCCATGTGCAAATAACAGTGGGTAAACCTGCCTTCCAGTTTATAGCCTGCTACAGACCACCCTCCCAAACCCAGGAACCCCACTCGGCCTTCCTGAGAACACTGGAAAATATGAAGGTCTCTACAAACACCATTATATTGTGTGACTTCAACTACCCAAACATAGACTGGGAGCATTACTCTAGCTCCAACACCCTAGCCCAAAGGTTCCTAGAATTTATAAACTCAAATGCTATGGAACAACTTGTTACCACTCCCACAAGAGGGGAAAACATACTGGACCTGATCATCACCAACATGGGGACTCCATGCTCCAGACCAGAAGTGTATCCCTCACTGGTAATATCAGACCATAAACTAATCTCACTGGATATTCACATCCCGACCCCACCCCCTGCCCAGAAAACCACAGTGAAAAACTTCTCTAAAGCAAATTTCACACTCCTCAAAACCGAGGTGGAATCCTTCAAAGCCCCCGGGCCTGTGGAAAATATGGCCCAGACCGCAGAATCCTTTATAAACGTATTCTATGAACACCTTCAGGAATGCATGGATCATGCAATCCCAAATAAAACCAAGACCCAATCCTCCAAAGGCAGACGTCCTGTCTGGTGGACCCCAGCCATAAACAAACTATACAATAGAAGGAGGAAGCTACTACATGATAGAGCAAAATCCTAAAAGGGAAGGCATCTCTGATCAGTATTAGCAAAAACTATGGGCACTCATAAAATCGTCTAAGGCCAGCTTGAGAGAAAAATTGCACAGGACACTAAGGATAATCACAAGGCTTTCTTTAGTTATGTTAGGAACCTGGGTGGGAATTCCCAGATATGCTCAGAATTAGTTCAAAATGACAAAAAATACACTG
Organism: Protopterus annectens; assembly: GCF_019279795.1. Lineage (NCBI taxonomy): Eukaryota > Metazoa > Chordata > Ceratodontiformes > Protopteridae > Protopterus > Protopterus annectens. The sequence goes on from NC_056725.1 coordinate 67,627,353, forward strand.
AACCCACAGACATTGCCAACATCCTAGCTGACAGGTTCAGCGCAAACTTCTCCCCTCCCACCAAAGGGCAAATATCTATCCCAGCAGAGTGCTGCCCCCCTGACATCTCAGATGCTCAGGTTAGAGCCGCCCTCTCCAAAGCAAAAAACACAGCATCAATGGGACCAGACGGTGTCCCGGGCTGCATCCTACATGAACTCCAAGAAGAGCTAAACTCAAACATAAAACTACTGTTCAATCTCAGCCTTACTACAGGATATGTACCCAAAGAGTGGCATACAGCAACAGTGGTCCCTCTCCACAAAGGTGGTGCCTCAACGGATCCTGGAAACTATCGCCCCATAAGCCTGACTAGCTTGGTCTGCAAAGCTATGGAAAGGATCATCATGGACCTCATAAATAAAGATATTGGGGACCTACAGACACTGGATCCTACCCAGTTTGGCTTTGTTAAGGGCAGATCCTGCCTTTTAAACCTGGTCGATTTCTTTGAAACAGTCACCAAGGCCATTAACGAGGGGAAGGTGGTCCACACAGCCTACCTGGTCCTCACAAAAGCCTTTGATACAATACCCCACTCGGGTATTATAGATAAGCTCACCAGCTTAAATATAAACCCCTATGTCACTAGATGGGTTGCAAACTGGCTCAAGGACAGAACCCACATGGTTAGAATTGCTGGAGCCATGTCAGACTCCAAACCAATTACAAGTAGCATCCCACAAGGCTCAGTCCTGGGACCTCTCTTGTTCGGTATACATTTCTCGGAGGTACAGGCCAACACGGAAGGACTGTGGCTGACCAAGTTCGCAGATGACTGCAAACTGGGCGCCATAATCGACTCTCCAGCCGACACAAGCATCCTCCTAAAGGGCCTCATAGAAACAGACAACTGGTGCCAGAGCCATGGCCTCAAGCTAAACGCCAAAAAGTGTATAGTCATCCCCTTTGGCAAAAACAAAGTACCCACAAATTACCACATAGGTGGTAATCCATTAAGTACAGAAGAAGTAATTAGGGACCTGGGGACCCAAGTTGATAGCAATCTCTCATTTGACAACCACGTGACCAAAGCGGTTAGAAAAACATTTTATATAGCCCACCCAATCATGAAGGGATTCACATCTAGATCAGGGGAGGTCATCGTGCCTCTTTACTCATCCCTCATCAGGCCCATAATTGAGTACAATACCCCTTTTGGGATGTACCTTACCAGACACCTGCAGCAACTGGAAAGACCCCAAAAGTACCTCACCAAGAGGATCAAAGGACTCAAACAGATGCCATATGCTGCCCAGTTAAAGAAACTCCAGCTCTACTCAGTGGCATACCGCCTGCTCAGAGGTGATCTGTGCCTGATGTATAAAGCCATGTCCAACCTGGAATTAATGGACATGCTGTACCTCAGAAAATCCAAATTCCATCGAGCTATGCACTCGAGAGACTTGAACCTCAGCACTGAAATAAATAGGACATGCTGGAGGGACAGATTCATAACCCAGAGGCTCCCTTCACTCTGGAATAAAATCCCATTCCAGGTTAGGCAGAGTCCCTCAATGACTCTCTTCAAGAGGAATCTTGATGAGTGGATGGGAGATCGTAGGTTTACCCCAAGTATTACTTCTGTGTCCCTGTTACACAGAGGCACAGTATACTAACCTCAAAAAAGGGCATAGCAAAATTAATTTAAAATGGATGGTGAAAGCCAAACACACTCTGGCTAGGCTTATAAATGCCCTAGGGTAGATAGCCTAGTATGAACCTATGAACCTATATGGTGTACTATTCATACAGAATAACAGTCTTTTATACAAAAACATATATATTGTCACATATTGTTTACAGTTGTCATCTAGTAAAGCTTTTGATAACCATTTGTAAGTATTTTTTAGAAAACCAGGCTTTTAGCAGTCAAATTGACCATCAGATTTTCTACTCTAGGCTGAAGATATGTTTCAGTGCTTGCAGCATGATTCTCAGTTAACTTATAATCCCCATAGATATGGATGACATTATCCCATTTTACAAGTGGAATAAATGAAACGGCTCATTTGCTATATTTATCAAGATGGATAACACCTTCTTTCAGGCCTTTCATCTCTTTGTTCATGTGTTTTTTTTTTTCTCACTGCAAATAGCAAAAAATCTACATTTTTTAAAACATAAGCAATATCCAAGTCACCAAATCTGCAACTTAAATAAATTGCCTAATACCAGAGCTAAAACAGCAGCTAGGTTTGTGCGTACTCTTGGCAAGTGTTACCACTTTGGAAGGGGGGATACTCTTTGGCTATGCTTAATACAAGTATGGCCTGTATATGAAACTTCTACATACAGAGGCTTAGGAATCCAGTAATATAGCCAAGCCATACCTATGCAAAGCATCCATGATGGTTAACTATCAGAAGTATGTGTGAATGGCATATTCTACTCCTCACAATTACTCTGAAGCAAAAAACATTAACAAAACAGCTAAAGTGCCTTTTTGCTTTCTAAATTTTATGCTGTGGCTTCTTTCATCTTTCTGCAGTCTTAGTGCCTATATTGCAATTGAGCAGCAGATTCAGGCCTTTGATGATCTTATACAGGTTATAAAAATAAATATCTGTGTTCTCTAAACTCTGAAGCTAACTGTGTTTATACTAATGCTTTGTAGATTGTCAACACTTTGCACTCTACTCATTCAGGTGATTTGAAGACATATGTCATTAATGTCACTGCTTCACATTCAAGATAACTTATTTGAAATGCATTGTCTGTGATTGATTTTGTGTCTTCAGTGAAAAAGCAAATATAAATTTACATTCAATCAACATTTCCAGTGAAGCACAAATTTGTTTTAGCTTTTGTCTTGTTGCTAAGGAAGCCACCTGATTCACCAGAGTTGTGATTCAGCTCAGCCAATCCTTAACATCACCAATTAATTTAATCCTTAATGGATTGTATTATTAATGCTGGTTCCTGCCTATTATGTTTGGCTAACCCCCGATATCACCCCACCCCATGTATGAAACTAAGTGTTTAGTATAGCTGGTGAGCATCTGTTAGTGCAAAAGATTAAGGTTATACACTCATATCAGTGGCCCAAGATTTGATTCCCTCAGATAGATTCACAGACTGTGTGATTCCGACACTTAACCAGACAGGGCTTCCTTGGTTGAGCTTGAAAAAAGTCCATGTGGATCATTGCTGTGCTCTCATATTTAAATATAATAAGTTATTAGGCATACGTTCACTGTTATTTCTTAGCTGGTATTATAATTACTATAGCTAATAACTGCAACTGCTGGCTTAAGCATATTCTATACTATTGCTAAGCAATGGTCTCATCCTATACAGTGTTTACTGCTATGGTTCACTTAAACTTGCATATATAATATAGTATACTTCCTCTGCCATAACAGTGAAATTACGCCAAAACTCAAAATGTCTAAAAAATGTACAGATAAGTTAGAGAGAGTTCTCGGACAAGAGTGAGCAACTTGAGGCCTTTAGGCAGCTCTATCAGCTAGGAGAAACCGACTTTCTTCTTTTCTGAGCCTACAGGATTCAGAATTGGCTTCCTTTCATTTACAGACAATACCTTATAGTCTAGGTGGGTGAGGGGTGATCCCCTCGGAGAAGAAGGAATTTATGCGTGTTCCTGGTGAACAACAGCTCAGCACATCAGACACTGACCTAATTTACATGCAAAATGAGATTTATATGGGAGTTGCAGCTAAGCTTATACTTGCTGAACTTTAAATCTATCCACACATGAAGACACATTTATTAGAAGCATCCACAGTGACCACAGCATGTTTAGCTGTTATAATGAATTAATCTCTAAGAGAGATCTAAGGTCCCTATGCACAGAATGTTTATTACTGTGGCTGCGCTTGCTGCTATTAAAGTAATTTTAACTAAATGCTAGCATGTACATCGGCAGCTTGCAGTGTGGTGACTAGCTCTCTGGCACTGGGTACCTTGATGTGTTATGGATGCTTCTTAACTGTCTGCAATATGTTTTCTGTATTGTAAAGGGGCATGGGGTACACTGCAACATGGTGAGCAACAGTAAGGAAGCTGGTGCGTAGCTCCAAAAATCCTGAATACACTAGTGATCAGAACTCTCCCACTCACTGAAGGTGAGAACAGAATCAGGACTTTTATCAATTAAATAAATTACATTTTCATTCTGATGTCTTTTGGATGATTCAGCTAAATGTAGCACTTCTGTTTTAGACATGTTTCTGGAAAATGTATATTTTCCTCTTCTCGCCATAGCTCTCAACCAATCAGGGACAAATCTCGATAGAATCAGGGACAATCGAGGACATTTTTAAAATATTTGTACTATTAACATGAAACACTGACAGAATAAGAAAATGTAAATTACTGTATATTTTCTTTTTTTCCAAAAACATTTTTATTAAATTTTGTTAATAAACATTGACATAAAGTATTAAAAATAAACAATATAAAACGTAATAACTATTTACACTATATACAAACATCCATGATAAAAATTTGTTTTATCCAAGAAAGGTAATCAATATTTATCTAACAATCTCTCCAATTTTTGGCAAGCTAGTCTTTTGTGTGTTACATTTGATGATCTCTGATAAATAGTTTGCATTTCTTTTTACATACAGATTTTGCTATTGAAATAAACTCAGTAAACATAACATCTTGCTTATTTTTCCAGTTCAATGTAATTATTTTTCGAGCAATAGCTAGAATTAACCAAAGAACAGGTAACTGATGTCTAGGAATTACACTTGGGGTAAGGACATTGAATAATATCAAAGATCTAGTAATTTGACAGTTGTCAGACCGCAGGGCTTTTGTGAAATATCTAAAATCACTCCAGTATTGTGTGAGAGTTCTACATTAATATGAACCCAGTTGGCTTCAAGAATATCACCACACCTCCAGCATTTGCTTTCATTAGTCTTGGTTATAAGGTCAATTCTGTGTGGAGTGTAAAAGCTTCTCTGAATAAATCTCCAGGTATATAGTCTCCAATATAAAGATGACGTATTTTTTATTGAATTTAATAACTGTTTCTTGTTATCATTAGATAAAGGTTCACCATTAATCTTTATGGAGTAATTCCAAAAAGCTTGGTCAAAAGTAATCAAGTCTTTTCGTAGCTTAATTTATATTCAATGTTCATCGAACTGCACCATATGAATAGTTGTATCAATCTTGGTATAAAATCAGTTTCCAGATTTATTGATACTGTATATTTTCTGAAGTCAAATAAATCTTTATCTCTATTGTCATTATTTATTACATGTAATTCACCACCTTTTCAACAAAAGGCACAAGTTTTAGGTGGGATTAAGAGGGTCAGAGCTAACATTTGAGCCAAAATCAGGGACAGTTGACAGGTATGCTTCTCGCTAAATGTATTGGATGATCTTGCTCATCTGTACCTATCGATGGGTTCAACTTCAAATGTTATGGCTTTGAATTCTGAATGGTGGCATTCCAAAGCTGAAAGCATGAACTTTATCAAGGAAATAAAACTTTGATACTCTTCAGTGTAAGAACGAATTCTCTCATAACTGCCATGCAAGCGGTCACTACTTTTTAGAAGTCAGAATATCACCAACATTCAGTGCAGGAGTTCAGTCATTCAGAATTTTAGGCTATGATGTTTACAGTGATTCCCCAGCAGAGAATGACATGGTGGTTTGAATAAACAGCATTCCTGAATTAAATTAGGTGATTACCAAAGAATCATTTAATGATACTTGAAAACTAAATGCTTCATAGCTATTGTATTTAAGGGTTGCAATAGACTTTTCTCTGTTAATTTTTCTCAGCATGAGCTAGTATTATTTTAAAGTAAAAATACTAGTTTTTGCTATGTCCCATTTGCAGGTGTTATGGTGGTAACAGTGCTCACATTTTAGGGGATACTAAGGATACTGTCTCTCTGTTGATATCAGAAAACTGATGTTTGCAAGAATTGTAAACCATTTTTTCATGTAGCCATAGATTACAATTAGTGTACTTTTTTTCAACTGCATTACCTTTAGGGAGTTGATGTTTTTAATCTACACTAATAGCTTTGTTTGCAGTATCACTTAACAATAAATTAGGATTTTCTACAGCTGGTCAAGGTAAAATTTCTTGAGCCTCAGCTGAAACAAACAAACAAAAAATTAGAGTCAGAACTCCAATCATGGTTTTCCATAGGAAATTCTTTCCAGTGTGATTTCTAAGTGTGTGCTAGCAAAGATTAATTTTTTTAGGAGATTCCTCCCTTCTTCGAGGTGGTATGACTGTGGAGATGGTATATATAAAACTGGAGGTTGGGGGCAGTTGGGGGTGCTTCCCCACATGCAAAAAGTGTTTAAAGTTAAATGTTTCACCCTTCTGTGTTTCAGGCATTATTTTTCAGTATTTTGGATCGTTGGCTTTGTGGAAGTTGGTGATTCATTGGAGAAGCAGTAAATTATGCACAATGATAATTTAATACATAACAGGGATTGTGATGACCCACCACTGCCAATCAGTAATCAAGGAGCCTCAATCCTCACCACTGGCAACAGTGGGGGATGTTCACTGGGAGGATAACAGGTACACACACAGTATTTCCAGATGCAGCTATCTGCATCAAGTGCAATTTCCTTTAAGAGCACACAGACACCACGATCAGTCCAGGGCTATTTTTTCTCTCTGTCTCCAGATCCCCAATAAGACTCCCCACTGGCACAGCTATAGAGTTGAGATCTCAACCAGTGCTTCATGTCTTTGCCCAAGTAGCTGACACATACACACTCTTTGAGGTTTGATTTACATACACACACACACACACACACACACACACACACACACACACACACACACACACACACACACACCTGAGAAAGGCTGGCACAGGTTTACTAGCTATACCCCCTTCTGCCCATATAAGGTAGTTACCACTGCTACATGTCACTCCTTATCAGCTACCTTATGACCCTTAACAAAGGATGTCTAATCCTACCGTCTAATATTAATATTAATACAAATAATACTTTGACCAAAAGCAAGGTTGTTAGGAGTGGTCCACACAGTGTCACCAAATAAATATGCAAGTACTTGCAAAACTTAAATATCTCTACACAGATCAGCCACAATGAAATGTTTAAATATATTTAATAATAAATAATAAAGGAACAAAATAATACTGCATATATATATTCACAGTAACATCAGAGCTGAAAACCACAGGAAATATTTAAAATAACATTGCAGTACAGGCTCACACAAATAAAGACAAAAATCTAAACTAAACTTTATATTCCTGACTGAATCTAAGAGAATTATATTGTTCCCTAGAAACTTGCTTACTATAGAACAAGTCAGATGCAGTGAATGGTTCTTATTGTTGTCAGGTCCAAGACAGAATGTAGAATGCTCTGTCTCTCTAAGAGACTTTTCAAAATAATATCTAAAATTTTTCTGCTGAGATAACTTGCAGAATGACATAATTTCTGGTCATCTGACTTCTAGCTCACAGGTAAAACCCCCATTGCTGAAGCTGGCAATGTTTAGCATCTACCTGTAAAAATACTCATACAAGGGGTTTTGCTCAGATCTTTGGCAGATGCTGGAAGTCATAAAACAACTGCATTCCTTCATGCAATTGTTTTATGACTTCCAGCATAAAACAATTGCATTCCTTCATGCTTTCAGAGTAGCAATTAGTTCACTTCAAAGACAATAGAGAAGCTTCCTTCTACAGATTTTGTGTCTCTAGCTGCATTGAAGCATCTTTATGGCCTAGCCTATAAAGTAATTTAATTTCAAATATTTTTCTAAAGTTTGCTGGACTGAAGTTAACCCTCCAGTTTTTTTCTGTTAACATATACATTTAAACAGTTCTCTTCCAGTAGGGCACACTGTGGATACATTTTAAGCACAAGCACTTTACAAATACCTTTTCAACAAAAACATCTGTACAGAGCAATTTGATATACACATGACATACAGTTCTAATACAGTTGTAACACAAGCATCTGGTATAAATTAGTTTGATATTCACAAATGACATATAATTATTTATAAGATTCCAGCTAGCTGAGCAAAACAAAAAAGCAATTCGAAATAAAACATTGTGTATAGGAATATTCACTGCATGTATGTAGGCAATGTAAGTTTTTACCTGTGGCTGTCTTTGTTTGGTCAATGCTTATGATGAAACCATTATCAACTTACACCTTCAAGGGCCTACACCTTGTCTGGTATTCTGCATATATGTGCCCATTTTGTATACTTGCCTACATACTTTCCCTTTTTGTGCATATTAGATTTTTCTTTTTGTCAAGTGCATTATTGCCTACTTGCTGTGTATTAGGTGCAAATACATTCACTTGTGCAATGCCTGTTAATCAGCAAACCACCCTAATAAAAAAATAGAAATAAAATAAATAAAACCATTAACAAACACTGCATTACCAACACATGTGATGAGTATTCTCCCACTATAACCTCTGCCATATTTTCTGAACTATGTTTTATTAATGTAACTACTCTATTAAGTCCAAGTTTGCTTTAGTTTATCTCCACTCCTTTCCTGACAAGCTGTGACAAAATACCTTGGGAATGTTCCAGCTGGTCATATTCACAGCCCATCTCTGATCCACTGTCATGGTTATTAAGTCAAAGAAGTCTTTCTTTTTGGGGAGAGGAGGAGGAGGAAGGCATTGCCTTTCTGAAGTAAAAACCTTTTGTCTTGGGTTCTGCCTTCTCTGTTTTCTTTTAGTTTTAAGTATTTCTATAACAAATGATTCCACACAGTTTCCTTACTGAGGCAAGGATTACAGTTTACAGACTCTCTCTGCCTGTTTCCCTGATGCTCACACTTTTGCAAATGACAATCAGATGGTGCCTGTTTCCCATATGAACAAATACCAAAACTCCTAGGTTTTCTTAAAAAGGAAAGTTGATATTGGTAGTTCTAACCTCAGCAGCACCACAGTCAGAGATTTCCATTTTGTATTAACAGCCTTATATTGTTAACAACCTCTCCCACATTTAAAAAAAGTACATAGCTCTCTAAACTCTGCCCCTTCATACATACATACATACATACATACAATGTAAGCTACATTTTCAGATGTTGTTACTCCATAACCCATATAGGTATAAAAAGGTTGTAGTTAGTTGTGTTACTTATGTCTCTGAGGATGTTATATATATTCTAAAATGGCTGGTATTTAATTACTATAAATGAAAGAAAATGAAACAGAAGTTATGCTGCAGTTATTAGTTTAGATAGGTAAAGACTTATTTTGGCCTCTGCAGATTATAACATTTCTTAGAAATGCTCAGAAAAAAATGTAATCTGCTGAATACACAGAAATATACTTTCTATATACTTGATTGCAATTTATTTAGTAATGGGAGGAAACCCAACAAGCTGAATTACCTTAAGGTTTTTCAGATTAGAAAATGTGTTCTCTGGAAGGATAAAGATCAATCCCATTTTCCTAAGCCATGATTGTTAGTTACTAAAATCTGGATTTATAATACACACAGTGGCCATCAGACAGCAAACTTCCCTAAGGAACAGAATGTCATGAAACAAAAGCCTTGGATTCAAAAACACCCAGTTAATACAGGAATATACAGTCAGAAATTGTAGTTTATTGGCCTTTTGGGCATTTTTTCCATCCCTTTCAACTTTCTGGTTTAAAAGCCCGTGTTTGTGCACCATGCAGCGGCACTTAGCTGAGGTAAACTATTACCAGTGCCAGAAGTTTGCTCTTCAATTTTCCTCTTAGAACGTGCTTGTTTTTACTTCTTGCACTTCAATTAGCTTAATCGGCTAGCACTTTTACAGGCTTTTGTAGCATTTATTGTAGCACACTTAGGTGCTATCAGCACTAGCTATTCCTATGCAGTAACAGCACCAGTACTTATTAGTTATGATCACCCCTCCTGGTATGATTGCAAAGCAATTTTCTGTGCTTTCTCCTGCTAACCTGGTGCACTTGGGCATTCTGAGACAGTGTGGCAACTGTCAAATGTACACAGACAACCCTCTCCTCTTACCTCCCAGCACTCATACCTGTGAGACATGCACTTATATCATCAAACTGGAAGCAGTGCACCCTCCAACCAAGACCAGACTAGCTGGTCAAGAGGAGGTCAACATCTACACCTCACTACATAGAACACACAGCCCTCCAAAACACCAACCATCACAACCCACACATAAAAACACAAACCATGCACCCACCTTTGCAGAAGCTCTCAATAAAAATTTATCCAGACAACAGAGACCCCCGAGACAGAAATGCGGTCGACCACCACAACATAACACCAATGCCAGAACACATAACTCACCACCACAGTGTGCCCCTCAGCCCAAGCCCTTAAGGCAAAACACTTTTCCCAATGTACTAATCATAGGAGACTCAATTGTGAAGCACACTGATGTCCCACACACTAGGATGAACAAGAAGAAGGTGACAGTCAGTTGTCTATTAGGTGCCAGGATCCGCCACATAACACATGCACTCAGGTCTCTCAACAAGTACAAATATGACTCAATCATTGTCCACGTGGGTGTGAGTGACCTGAGATGTACCTCCCTGGATTACATGAAAAGAGATGTGATGGAACTCTCAGATTTTGTGGCCCAGGCAGGTATGACCCTAGTTCTGAGCAGAATTCTACCATCACCCAGAATGATAACACAGTATGAGCAGAAAATGATTGACTTCAACAATTGGCAATGTTTCTGGTGTCATTCTAAGGGGATCCAGTATCTGTCTGTTTGGGACAACATGATCGACAGACCTCGATGCTTTACCAGCAATGGCCTGTATCTGTCGCCCCTGGGATTCTGGGTACTACCTATGGCTCTTGCCATCCCTATAATGCCATTTTTAGGCAGTGTTCCAAAGACTAAAATTCCACCGTAACAGCTACAAACAAAATGCAATCGGAGGGTCATGCTGCTCAATGCTAGAAGTCTAAATCTCAAGATGCACTCACTCAAAGCTGTCCTCAAAATGAAGAATGCTGACATCTGTGCTGTAACGGATACCTGGTTTAAAGAGGCAGAAAGCACCTCTGTGCTCCCAGGCTACAACTCATTCCATACCTTTTGGCCTCAGAATATGGCTGGAAGCTCCAAAGGTGGTAGTGTCTCCATATTCTTAAAGGATATGCAGACCTCTAAACTGGTAGCCCAGCACAATGCATCCGAGATACTTCAGGTACAACTAACACTAGGTAAGACAGCAATACAAGTCATAGCCTGCTACAGAACCCCAAACATGTCCCAAGACTCTCACTCCAGGTTCCTAAGCACCCTGAAATCTATCAGGATCCAACCCAATACTCTCATACTGGGTGACTTCAACTACCCTTCCATCAACTGGGAAAACTATTCAGGTACCAATGTACAGGCCCAACGCTTTCTGGAATTTATCAGTTCCAATGCCCTGGACCAGATCATTCTGACCCCCACTAGAAGAAGCAAAATCCTCAACCTGGTTATCACCAGCATGGGAGACCATTGCTCCACACCTATAGTCAAATCCTCCCTGGTTAAATCTGACCACAAACTGATCACCATGGAAATCTCCATCTCACCTACACCCCCCCCCGGTAAAGAGACCACCCTGAAAAACTTCTCTGAAGCTGACTTTAGGCTCCTAAAGACAGAGGTGGCTAACTTCTTGGCACCAATGCCAATGGAAAATAGCTGCATGACTGCCATATCATACACCAATGCACTGTACGAGCATGTGCACAAATGCATGGACCTTGCCATACCTAATAGAACTAAGATGCTCTCCTCCAAAAAAAAAAAAAGGAAGCCAATTTGGTGGTCTCCAGCCAGCAATAAACTCTACAACAGAAGGAAGAACTGTTGAAGAAAAATATTAAGTCACAAGACTGGAAAACCTCCCTTATCAGTCTCAACAAAAAGCTGAGATCCCTTATCAAATCCTCTAAAGCCAGCTATGAAGGCAGAAGTGCGGCAACAACCACAAAGCCTTCTATAGTTATATCAAAAGCCTCAAAGGCAATACCCAGATTTGCTCTGAGTTATTGCACAATGGCACCTCTTATACAGAGCCAACAGATATAGCCAACATACTGGCCGACAGATTCAGTGCCAACTTTAACCCCCCCCAAGGGCCCTATCACAATACCAGAAGAAAGCCTGGTGCCCACCATTTCTGTGGCACAGGTAAAAGCTGCATTGTCCAAAGCCAAGAATACAGTGTCCATGGGACCTGATAATACCCCTGGCTGCATCCTACATGAGCTACAAAATGAACTGGCACCATATTTGTGTGCCCTGTTCAATCACAGCCTTACCTCAGGCTATGTCCCTAATGAATGGCGCACTGCTACAGTCATCCCGCTCCATGAAGGGGGAGCAACTACAGACCTGGGAAATATCGCCCCATTAGCCTGAGGAGTCTGGTATGCAAAGCTATGGAGTGCATCATCATGGACCTGCTTAACAAAGATATAGGCAATCTCCAAACTCTTGACCCCACACAGTTTGGCATTGTCAAGAGGCGATCCTGCCTGCTGAACCTGGTTGACTTCTTCAAGGCAGTCACCAAGGCTGTGGATGAGGGTAAGGCAGTGCATACAGCCTACCTTGACCTGGCCAAGGCCTTTGATACCATTCCCCACTCAGGTATCATTGATAAACTCACCAAACTAGACATCAATCCTTAAATCACTAGGTGGGTTGCAAATTGTTTCACAGACAGGACCCACAGACTGAAAGTTGCGGATTCCAAGTCAGACTGTTGAACAGTCACAAGTGGAGTCCCACAGGGCTTGGTTCTGGGCCCTCTCCTGTTTGGCATCCACTTCTCAGAAGTCTAGGCCAACACAGAAGGACTTTGGCTGACCGAGTTTGCTGATGACTGCAAGCTAGGAGTCATTATCAACTCCCAAGTGATGCAGACATCCTACAAAAGGGCTTCTCTGAGACCAATGACTGGTGTCGGAACCATGGCCTGAAGTTTAATGCCAAAAAATGTGCTATCATCCCCTTTGGAAAAAACTCAGTTCCCACGTTGATGGGAGCCCACTGAACATTGAAGGGGCCATAAGAGATCTGGGCACCCAGGTCAACAGCCACCTCACCTTCGAACACCACATTACCACTGTGGTCAGAAAGTCCTTCTACATGGCACATCTTATAACCAAATGTTTTGCATCCAGGAAGAAAGAGGTCATCATCCATCTCTACTCATCCCTCACTAGACCAGTCATAGAATATAACACCCCATTTGGCATGTACCTCACCAGACACCTACAACAGCTGCAAAGGCCACAAAAGTACCTCACAAAAAGGATCCTAGGCCTTAAACACATGTCCTACATGGACAGACTCAAGAAACTTCAGCTGTTCTCAGCCTCTTATTGTCTATTTAGAGGAGATCTCTGCTTGACTTACAAAGCCATACTTGAAATGCTACACCTAAAGAAATACCAATACCCCCATGCCACACGCTCCAGAAATCACAACCTCATTACCACAATTAACAGAACATGCTGGAGGGACAGGTTCATCTCCCAAAGACTGTCCATACTCTGGAATAAGCTTCCCATTCATGTCAAGCAGAGCACCTCGCTGGCCCTCTTCAAGAGAAATCTTGACGAGTGAATGGGTAGCAGAAGGTTCACTGAAGGGATCATTCCAGTTGCCCTATTGGATAAGGGCACTGTAAACTAACATTGGGTGGCACAGTGCCTGGAGAGTTTTTTTGGGCTAGACTTGTAAAGGGTCCAGGGCCACTGGCCTAGTACACACCTATGAACCTATGAACTGCATAGGTAAAGGTGGGAAACATTTTCAAGTCCTGGATATAACATGCAAAGGAAATGGTACTTGTCAAATGACTTTCCACACTACTGGTAAATACAGGGACAACAGACAAAACATGAGCAAAAATTAGCACAAAATCAATGCACAGATGCACGTTGTGTTCTTTATAAACCAGTGTAACTTACAGGCAGGCAGGCATACAGTTTACAGTGGCTATTTTGTAATATCTGAGTAAAACTGGCTAGGCTTGTAAAGGCTGTTGAGCCATTAGCCTAGTAATCACCTATGAACCATTCTTAGCCGAGGCCACTATATTAAAGCAGGCTTCAATTACTAACATGGGAGGATGGAAATATAAAGTCAAGAAGAAAAGCAGAAACAGACTTGGAGACAGGAAAAGAAGGATGGCCTAACAAGCTGGAAACAAAGGCAACATATGCAGTTGCTGGTACAACATACAAGAAGGACTGATGCCAGATAGAAATCAAGGATAAACTTAAGAGATTTTAGGTCTCAGAAAACAAGTATTGTGGATATATGACTGATAGAAAATTGCAATATAGAATAATAAATTCATGGGCAAATACTGGGCAATTTGCTTGTAAACTATTACACACCTAGCCAATAATCAGGCTGTGATCAAAAGTGGGAATTAAACCCTTCACTTTTTGCTTATAAGGTAAGCACCTTAACCATTAGGCCAACCTCCAACCCTGACAGATTACTAAGTTACTACTAGAAAAACTGATGTAATGCACTCAGCATACACAAAATACAGAAATATTACAAATATGACATCAGGGAAACCTGGAAGGTAGTAAACTGCAGTGTAAGGATATGGTAAAATAATGCATAAGATTATGGAAAATGTAAAGATTCAGTACAAAATATGTGGAAGTGGATCAATATATAATAATAGGTGTGTCACTGTGGAACAAATTAAAAATGTTTAATGGCAAAATTATGCTGCATTCCAGCATAAAAACATACGTATGTGCCCACATTTATACATACACACACATTCAGTTCAATTTCAACAATCCAGACATCAGTTTTTTCAGCAGAGATTTCCTGAAACATGTTCAGTGAGCATTTACTTTCGTCTTTCATAGTATTCCATTTCCATAGTACAGAATGCAGAATAAGTTTATGCATGGAACACTTTATTCCTTATGTGTCATTCTTCCACATTAGTAGCAGAAGAATGGGAGTGTCTGATCCAATGCCACTCCCAACATGGTGGCACCAGCATGGAACAATTAGGTGTAAAGGATTTATGTCAACTAGCTCCATGCTAAATGGTATGGTAGTGTCGATTGCAGATGGACATGCTGCACCACCATTCGGACCTCCATTTCCAGTTCTTAAAAAAAGGTGCTTGACTGTGACCAACTACATACTATAAAATGAAATCTATGGCCAGAACCCACCACCTTGCAGGCCATCTGTCCAAACTCATCCTCTCGGTGGTTGACAACTGTGAAAGACTTTCAGGTTGAGGTACCTCTCTTCATGACTGCCCCTATGACTGTGTACCTAAATTTAATTGTCTTGCCTTTGCAGGGTCTGTGCATTCAGGGATTCATATATATATATATATATATATATATATATATAGAGAGAGAGAGAGAGAGAGAGAGGTGGCATGCTAGCATATTTAGGATTTACATTAGTATGCCACATTTAAACATGGTGCACCATACTAATTCATTGTAACAGTTAGCTGTACTATCAGCAGCAGAACATATGAGAGGGCTACTCTAGGCCATTTACATTTTATGTACAAATCAGAGAAGTGCCCCTAGACAATAAGAAGTTTGTACCTCAATAGGATGGGTACCCCTAAAAGCAAACAGAAATATTGGGGGGGGGTTCTTGGAAAAATAAAGCTTTGTAGTTAAATGGGAGATGATTGTTTCCAGTGAACAATAAGAATTGTGTATAGACACTGGAAGGGGTAATTTTTTTCAGAGCCTCTGCTGAAAAAAAGGCACATGTGTCCAGTCAGACTTTCCTGATAAACGAATGTCAATAAATAAATAACTAGACAACACAGAGAAATATTTAAGTAATGGGAATTGGAAGGGTGCCTCAAAGAAAAGCTAATTTTCTACAGAAATAAGAGGGAATACCTAGACAAAAGTAGAAATATTTAAGTAGTAGGAAGTGGGAAGAGGTTACCCTGGCAGCTGGCCTTATATATTTAAATGGGAACTAAGAGGGGGGTGCAAATGAGAAGCAAGACTATGTTATTAAATATTGAGGTGGGAGGTGCTGATCTTTGATATGATCATTAGTGTACACTTACCTTAAGATTCACAGTGCATGTGCAAGAGTGAATCATCACACTTTTTGTTCCGTTTGCTACTGCTTATATGAACACACATCAAAGCTACCAGTATGTCTCCAGTATAACTTAATTATATATGTATGGTACGATAAGATGAATTCTGTGGTAAAGCTACATCATGTAATCTTGTCTGACCTATGCTGTAAAGTATATGCTCATGAATCTGACAGCGGGCAAGATTTTCAACACAACACAGCATCATGGTTGCAGTATACAGAAGATGACTCACAGTGTAAGGTATTTCTTTTTACCTGACCATCACGCCCATTCCTCCTAGTCAATCAGTGGACATGTCCCACTCCTGCCCTGAAGAGAAGTGATCAGGCTATGCCTCACCATTCCTTTTTCTTCCCCTTCCAGTTCCAACAGATGCCTGAGCTGCTAACTGAACTCAGATCATCTGCGTCATAATCAGGGCTTCAGCCCTCTCTCTGGCTAGACCACAGAGTACAAAACATACCCAAACAGCACTGAAACATACCAATAAGATTATGCAGAGTATAGGACAGTGTAACAATATATACTGCCAGGCTAGCATGTTAAGGCCCACATTAAGGGATAACAGGAATTCATAAAGCTAATTTTTATGTAACTCACATCTTAATATTTCTTGGTACTGACTTTTAACTTAATTATGTATACACAGATAGGCAGGCAGGCAGACAGACAGACAGACAGACAGACAGACAGATAGATAGATAGATAGATAGATAGATAGATAGATAGATAGATAGATAGATAGATATAGATATACACAGATATCTATCGATCTCTATCTACCCATCCATCTAGCTATTCAGAAAACAAACTACATCATCCTATGCTTGTTTAGAAAATCTATATTAAATAGATCACCACCATATCACAGCAGCATAGCCAAGCCTCAGCTACTACACACACACACACACACACACACACACACAC
Organism: Protopterus annectens; assembly: GCF_019279795.1. Taxonomy (NCBI): domain Eukaryota; kingdom Metazoa; phylum Chordata; order Ceratodontiformes; family Protopteridae; genus Protopterus; species Protopterus annectens. Next base: position 67,644,422 of record NC_056725.1, read on the forward strand.
ACACACACACACACACACAAAGTGTATTAGCTAGTTTAAATGGGAATGTGTTCTCACCTCAGCTATATAAGCGATGCAAGGAATATTCCACAGACCAGTCTCCTGCCTGTTATCCAAATCACTGTATAAAATTATCTGTCTTGTTTGCATTCCTTTCAGTTACTCTGCAAACATCCTACAACAACAAGTTTGCAAATTGAGAATAGGTCTAATCAAGATATCACATATCATGTACATTCAATGAGAAGTTCATTTTAGTCACTACATCTAAAATTCCACTTTGCAGTCCAGCCTATCACATCTGTTTATGAAATTATCACTCTAGGTTGTTACTTAAATTTTAATTAAAATATATCCCGCTGCTCGCAAGAATATGAAATTAGTGTACAACTGGTTGGAGATATTGATAGTACAATGAGGCAAAATATATAGATAAATGTGCAGGGATACTGGATCAATGACATAGCAACACAAGAGCTGCAAATTCAAGCTCTGAATACATCATAATTGCTGAACAGAAAATTCATGTCAATATTTACTTACCAAGAAAGATACCTGGTGACATTTACTATGGGAATTCTGCAAAGTTCTACAATGGCCTCTTCTGTTTTCACACTGTATCAGTGATGTACCAGTTCCTGATTGGTGATGTGTGTCTAATTTGCTGATCATATGAACACTAATGATATGAAATCTGCATTCTGAACATCTTCCTTTAAGGGCTATCTGACTCTTCAGGCAAAATTAACAAAATGGCTTCCATAAATAGCTTGATGGTAAAATTATGTGAAAGTACATTTACTTTGTAAGGTAGGATCAAATCTGACAAGAGCTGCAAATGAGGAAGTATAAAAAATATAGACCTTATGAGCACATATGAGGGCATATCTAGAAACTGTGAATGGATATTACGGCTTAGTAACGCTTTATGCCAGCCTCACAAGACCCCAACTGGATAAGTAGTTTCTGACACCTGTATAGTTAATAAACAGAGTAGCATGAATTTAGCAACTATTTATGTGAATGATCATGGAAACAGAGAAAGACTTGACAAGTTAGATCTAGATTATCTATATTCCTTGAAATATAAAAGATTACAAAAACACGTGATTATTGTCTGTAAGGCATTCAACAATATTTAGCATGTGACTGATTGTATGGGTTTACACCATAATGAGCACACTTTGAACTTGAGAGATGTACATTCAGCTATTAGAAGAGGTACAGGTTATACTGAAAAAAGAAGATGATGGCATAGTGAAAGGCTAGCCAGGGCTTATATGACCCTTCCAACTAGCATAAGTCTGCTGCTATGTCAGACAACTTTAAAACATTTCTGGATCAGTACTAATGAATCAAGTAATAATATCAGTACTAATGGATTAAGTAATAATATCAGTACTAAAGGATTAAGCAGTAATATCAGTACTAATGCATTAAGTAATAATATCAGTCCTAATGGATTAAGTAGTGATATCAGTACTAATGGATTAAGCAGTAATATCAGTCCTAATGGGTTAAGTAGTGATATCAGTACTAATGGATTAAGCAGTAATATCAGTCCTAATGGGTTAAGTAGTGATATCAGTACTAATGGATTAAGCAGTAATATCAGTCCTAATGGGTTAAGTAGTGATATCAGTACTAATGGATTAAGTAATAATGAGTATAGTCAGCAGAACATGTGGAGTTCTTTGCAACGTGGGGTCCTGAATTAATGTCAAGTGAATACATGGATGTCTTCCCAGTAATACACTAACAGATAATTAAAATTTGGTGGTCTGGCAAATATGAAACTTACAAAACATATGTGGTAGATTCACACCTGTCTACCTCTCAGTCAGTTTTGAACAATTGTTTTCAGCTGCAGTCTCTGAAACCTTTCTGCAATGCATTGATAAGTCAAATTTCCTCAGTGGAAAATGGTAAGCAAACATTACTAATAAGTTATGGTGTATGGTTAATACTAGTGTACTTTTTCATTGTGCATCATACTTCCAGTCTCAAGTACAATTGAGTGTTATACAGTTTCCTCACTTGCTTGGTGAAGAAAGGCTGAGAGGTGAGGCTAGAAAACTTGCTGCCAAGTGCACTATGACCAGTTCATTCTACTTTAATTAAATTCAACACGATTTTGATTTAAAAATGTTAACTTACTGCAGTACAATCAAAAGCAAGTTCCAGCAGTAACATCTCCCCCTAAGTATCATTTTATATTTGACAGCAGAGCCATTTATTCTGAACCTTAAATCTTCCTTGTGTCACTGGGGTAATGACAAAAAGGACATATAATAGCAGTCATCTCAACAACACCTTTTCGAATAATAGAATCATTGCTGTGAGAACTGGTAATATGACTGTGTTATTAGCTAGAGGCAGATGTCTGTCCCTCAGCTTAGTATTGTTCACCAGTTAAACATTCTTATCATTTCATGAATGCAGTTTCAGGTAACAGCAATTAGAAGAAACTGGCTATAAAAGACAGTGCTTAAAATGCCCTTCCTTTTTCTTGTATTTTGTAGTCCCCAAAATGTGCAAGCAGACGTAGTATATGAACAAAAGTTTTAGAGGAATACTTTGCTAAAACAGTGGTAGTATGCATGGATAAGAAGAGTGAGAGAGACATTAAAGAATCCAGGGAAGCAGGAGAAGAGATTTTCTTTCACTTATTTGTGGATGGCTGTTTTGTTAGTAGTGGATTTGGCATGGACACTACTCATTGTAAAGCAGAAGTTTAAATGGATAAGAACTACAATGAGAACAGGATGTAATCTAAGTAAGACTGTAATGGTGAGGTTAAAGAGAAGGATGGGAAGGGACTGAGGAAAGACAGTGAAACAGCAGCAGAATCCAAAGAATATAGGCCTGCAAGTGTGAGAAATGTTAGGTCTGACAAGGAAAGAAAACATTAGGACTTTACAGAAAGATCTGAAAAGTGGCAGAATGAGAAATGGAAGATCTGTCAAAGAAAGAAAATGTGAAGAGATTAAGCAAAAATTGGATAGGAAACTCAAATAGTGAGAAGGAAATGTGGGATTATGGAAGATTGAATGTCATCATAATGATAGTAATACCAAAGATAATGCAAGTGGCAAGACAGCACTTAGGCAAATGGAAAAAGAAAGCATAGATCTGGAGCAACATCTGTGCGATGATTTTGTGTGGAAAGAGGTGTAATCAAGGATTTTGAAAGTAAAAATTGAGAGGGTGAAGGGGACACAGATAGGAGGGGAGATACTGCACATATGAGGATAGGTGGTAGAATCTCCAGAGCTAAAATAGGTACATAGGTTAAGAGAGGAGCAGTGATTATAGGAAAATCTGGAAGAGGGATAGCAAAAGAGATTGATGAAGTAGGGCCAGGGATTAAATAATTATAATGTTGGAAGTAAAGCAATGATTAATGCCAATGGCACAAAATATGCCATAAAGTAGGCCAATCTCTAATCAAATAGGCTAAATAGGATAGGTTAATTTTAGCACAAAAAGGTAAGCTGGCTAGGCTTAAAAATTCCCTCAAGGGCATTTAACCTAGTACTTACCTATTAACCTATGAACTTGTGAACCTATGAGAAGTGGAAGGAGGAAAAGGATGAAAGACTGTGGGAACTAAGAACAAAAACTCAAGAGGGAAGAAAATAGATTAAAAGAAAATGGGTTCTAGTTGCAGGATTATGTGAAAGAATGAATACAGGTTGGCTGGAGGAGAGGATAGCAGGAAGATAAGGACAATGTTCTAATAAATTAAACCAATGGAAGAGAAAGGGTAGCAGAATGGCATATATGGAAAAGCTAGAGGAGAGGCACATTGATGGGATGAAGGTATTAAATAGGAACTGCAAGGAGAAATGAGCCCGGGAAGAGTAAATGAAATGTGACTAAGGCAGAAAGAGACATGTTGGTATAGGAGCAGCAGATGAAGAGTGTACATTACTGATACTGCAATATGGTGAAAGAGGAAGATGGCAAATGTTATAGATACAGATATGAGACTGCAGGGATTATTCATAGGTTCTGGGAACAAATATGAGCCAAATAATGTGGTAAATAGGGGAAAATGGAAAACAGTAATTGGGCAGAGGTAGAGAATAAACTGAATCTCAGGAAGGTGGAATGGGATAGGATAAAGGCAGAGGGAAGAGAGAAATGATTGCAGTGTAAGGCAGTTGGCTGAAAAGGTGAATAGCACAAAATGTGAAAAGGTAGAGAATGAGTAAACGTCTGTTAGAGTGAGACAAGAGAGCACTGGGACAATCTTTGAGTCTCTAAACAAATGCAACGTTTCAGAGAACGGGTAATCACAGATATAAAAGAAGAGAGGCAATTACACTGGAATATGCATTTAAAATGCAGTGCAGAATGGTAAATATAAAATGTGGAATTATAGAGCAATGAAAAAGATAAAAGTAAAACACAAAATCAAGAGATGTTAAGGAGTTGCATATTGAAAGGAAGGGAAAACAAGAAATGGGGAAGGTATCACTGCTTAATATCGGAAGTGCATGTGGTGGGAAGTAAGACATAATGGGAAGAATTACTTGGGCTTTCAACAAAGCCCATGTCATTACAGGGAAGAAATAATACTGAAATCTTAATTTACATAAGCAAAAGCTGACAGAATATGTGTCTTTCAGAGGATCAGAGAGAGAAATGAAAAGATGGAAATATGCACTCGAGTATACCTGAATGTACCTGCAGTTTGTAATATTTGTTGACAGCTTATTAAAATGACAATAAAGAAGAAAAGAATGTGAGTATAATGAAAACATATCGGCATTGTACTTAATGCAATAGAAATATGGGGACAAGAACTGTTGTTAACAAATGTAAGCTTTAATTTTTAGATGAAAACGGATACATCGAGTAATGAAAAGATTGTGTATGTAAATACTTAATGAAACTTGTCAATCTGTAAGTGGTGAATTTTTAAAAAGTGGTAAAAGATGAACAAAACAAGAATCAGTAATGATCCACAATTATATCTTTTGCATCTTCAATAGGCTCTTTCTTTGCTATTTTTATCTGTTGAATAACAGAAAAAATACCACTCATATTTATCCCCATTAAATTCCATACATGATACCCTCATATCCTATACTGTCGCCTCTACAAAAATCACTTTCTTTTGCAATTCTAGGACCCATGCATATATTATCCAAGCCCTCACCTCCTACTACCTTCTCCAATACTATGCATGTTGAAATTGTATATAGATTTTGGATTAAATCCAAACAAATAGTCATTATTTCACTACTAAAGCTGCCAGATTCTGACTACATTTGCTCAAATATTCTTCTGTCTCATTCATCAAATTAATAAAATTGCTATATGATGTAATTTTGATTTTCTTCCAGTTTGCAGTGCTTCTACTAAAAAGCATTGCTATTTGTAATGCCAGTTTCTTACATTTAAAGGGTTATGAGCCATTTTGCTTAAATTCTGCATTGCTTTTCGTGTATTCATCTTGCATTTGGATTTCTTCATATTTCACTTTTTGTTTCAGTTCATATATGAATCTGACCTTGCTGCTATAATTTTCAATAAAGATTCCACAGACATTCACAATTCTCCGTGATTGCACAAGGGCTATTGTGACTTAAAAAACAGGTAGATTTACAATGATGTCAACCATCATTCTCACTGTAATTATACACAATAATTATTAAGAATTGGACATCTTCAACAATCTGCGTTTTCTTACTTTTGGCTTTAATCCACTCTTGCCTTTTTCACACAAATCTTGCCGTAGTTGTTTACTCTCTATTATCACTTTACTTCATACCAGCTTGCCACTTATACATATATTTGAGGAAATAGAATAGTTCATGAATTAAATTCCAAAGGCAATGCCATCTAAAATGCACAGTTTCCCTCATGAATTACAAATCTTGGTATATTTATAGAAACTGATTGAAGTCCAGTAGAAGTGCCAAGAACACAGGCTATGTTAATCTCTGCAAAAAACAGTTATTTCAATAGACTGCTAATGATAGGGTAGGTCAATAATATAATTCTCTTCATGATTTGGTAATCAGAGGATTAATCCCCAATTGACATTTGGCATTCTAACTGGCCACATTCAGATCAGATGTTATCAATTTTTTTGCTGAAGAATGAAATCTTCCTTCGACTGTATCAACCCCAGCTGTTGTTCCAAAATCTGTGCTGTGTTGGCTAAACAAACCACTAATTTTATACCATTTTATTCTGTTCACAGGATTAAAGTCCTGAGAAGAGAAGAGACATTGCTTTGTCTCAAAGTATTGTAATATCAACTGAAATAAAAATGTTCTCCTTTATTCAGTTGATTTTTTCTCCCAAACATGTCACTACTCTGATCAACTCTATTATCTTGTTTAGATATCATTTCATCTCCATTGAAATATATTCATAAGACCTACAGTTCAACAATGTTGTCTACTCTCAAAGGGTCAATACTAATTAGTAAATGTATGTTTTCCTTGCATTGATGTAATCGCTGCTATGTATAAGGATGCTATTATCTGCTACTTCTACCTTTGAGTTGAATTTGTAATCCAGTATCTAAAACACTTTATACCTAACATTTTAATTAATTTACTGAAACAGTTAGCTCCTTTCTTAGTCATAAAATAGTAAACAACCATCATAGAAATTATATCTCATTCATTCTTATAAACAGTTGCTGTCACTTCTAATCTCTTTACTTCTACCCTGTCTAACATGTGTTCTCTGTGGGCTTCAATTTTTACTCAATTATATAATTCAAATTCATCCTGAAAACATGATTGCAAATTGTTTTCCCCTCAATTGGTGTTTCACATTGAATACTTGTTTGGCTATTCCTTCTATATCACTTTCTGTGAATCAACAGTCAGAGTTCCTGCTTCAGTACTTAATGCAAGGGACTTTCCATGTGCTTATCTATTAAGCAGTTCCATTTTTCATCTGCCACAAATCATTTAAATTTATCACCTGTTCTTACACATAATCTAGTATACCAGAGTAGCCATTCACATTGAGAACAACTCTTTTGGAATCTGGCCCAAAGACTGCTCAAGTAGATTTTGTGCATATTTCACAAAATGATACATCTATACCTAATGAATTTAAAATAAAACATAACAGCTAGTATTATATTGTTTGCCTTAAAAACATTCTTTGACAGTCATGCACAGATGCTTATGACTGAGATTGCAAGTATTTATACACATATTCAAAAGCATAATTTTATGGAAATAGTTTTATAGATATTTACAGTAAATGGAATTGTGTTGTTTTATGTTTCTTTGAAGAAAGGAAGCCAATAATTTATAGAAATTGCTTTTGTTTCACCTATACAGTTCATTTTTCATTTTCACAATATTAGATAAGAGAAAATATATTATTTTATAGTATTATTTCATTTTAATATGAATTAGAGATGATTACTACAACTGATGGTTTCTCTTCAACCCCTACTTCCTCACATGGGGTTCTGGTACATGTTCAGCTAATTCAAAGTGTTGATCTGTCCCACCTAAATGTGTACCTAGCTGTGTGACTCAGTCAAGTGAACATGAAACATAATTAACCCGCAGGTCTTTCCATATAAGGGGGCTTATTAAAGTCCTCCATAAAAGACCAAAAAGGATCTTGTTTGGGACTTGAATCCAAGACCTCCAGTATTTCATGCTGGTGTCACTGCCTTTGGCCTAAGAAGAGCCTCAAGGCAGTTAGGTAGCTGATTTTCACATCACATTTCTTGGATCATTTTAGTTTTAACACATGGATTTTATGCCAACTCAAAATAAACTATTTTTTTTCCTTTGCACCCAAAATATTTATAAACAAAGTACATAAAAAAGTACATCACAGCACAAACCTCAATAAAACAGACCAATATTGTTAACAGATGCTCCAGAGAAAAGAAAAAAATCAATTTGATATTAATAACAGAGGAGCAATAGTCTTCAGTTCAGCAAGCAATATTATGAGAGCTAAGTGCCTGGTGAGTACATAGACTCCATTTCATATTAAATGTATTTAGCATGGGAAGGCTGCAGAATTTCAGAGCTTCTAAATTATTCTTAGTAGTAAGGCTGTGGTAAATCATGCTTAGTGTAGACAGCTGAGTACATTTATATATAATAAAAAATAAAAAATAAAATTTCCAGAGAAGCTATCAGATATTATGATTCAAAGAGGCCAGAACATCAAGAATAATTTAAGGACAAACAACAAAACAATAGGAGCAGAATAGGGAAAGACACCTACTGACATGTTATCACTGCCCTGAATAACAGAAAGTGATGACTTCCAAACCATGCAGGATGAAATTGAGAAGAGGTTCAGGTATCTGTGGAAGGTATCTCTGTTATCACTGTTATAATGTCTTCTATACTGGCAAGTCAAAATAATACAATTCAGATACATTCAGTGGGAACATGCAACATGCCAAGAATGGGACTATATTATGTGGTTGAATGCTTAGGTGAGCAAATATCTAAACATCGACCACATAATATCAAAGGCAAAAAACAGCGAACGGACAAATTAACTCAGGGAAAGATTTCCCTTGGCCATTTGCTGTGTTTTGCCATTTTCTCCACTGTAAAGCGATCTC